>NC_048909.1:2268618-2492387 GCF_011077185.1 Oxyura jamaicensis | reverse complement strand
GGGGGGGGGGGGCGGGGGTGCACCTGCATTTGGGCTGTGCCTCCTGCCCCCAGCTCCCTGCCCCTGAAGATGGGGATGCTGAGGCACGTCCCAGCTGTGCTGGGTGGGGTTCCTGAGCTTTCCTCCTCAAACAACCTCAAAGCAGCCCAAAACCCGGAGGAACGAACACCCCCCCCCCCCCCCAACCCCCGGGGGGGGACGGGGCCGCATCCCCTGCCCACCTGGGCCTGACATCAGCCCCACGGCTCTGCAGTGAGATTGTGGGAGCAGAGATGGATGTTTATATAGCACATACTGAACGTACATGAGGGGGGCAGCTGCTTGGCAGGAGGATGAAGAGGAGGAGGGCGGCTACATCAGCCCATGCAGCGGGGGCATCACCAGGCACCCACGCAGCCAGAAGCAGACGGTGGCTTTCTTGCAAGAAACTCAAAGACAGGGCTAAGTCAGAGCCTGTCCCAACATGAGGAGGGGGCAGAGCCACCCCACGCTGCATCGCAGCCCAGCCAAGAGCCCTGCCTCACGCTCAAACCCCCGTGCCCTCCTGGGGATGCTGTGTTTGGCCAGGGGTCTCCCAGCAGCTCCGGGCGCCCGAGCCCCTCGCTGGCAGCGGCTGCATCAAGGGCAGCTGGAAGACGTCTGTCCATGCTCTGACAGACACGGGCTGAGGCAAAGCAGCCGGGCTCACGGTGTTTATTTTCCCCCGGGCACGAGGCAGACATCATCTGGCCCCGCTGCCCGGAGTGGTGTGTGCAGTTGTAAACCTGCAGCACGCAGACTGCCCATTGCGCTGCTTGTCTAGAAAATCCTTCCCCCAAGGAAAGCTGTGTGTTTACCCTTCAAACCCTTTCCCAGCACGTTGGAATTTAAAAGCAATGATTTTGACCCATGAAGTGTGAGAAATAAGGATGCAAGAGGCACTGGCATCCCTGGCGGCAGGGAAGGCTGGGGTACCCAGCTGGACCCAACCTGCTGGCACGGAGAGCAGGCACTTAAATAAACAAAGGGGAAAGTAGGAAATGAGGCTCTGTCTGGCCCGCTGCTAGCAGAAAGGTTTAAGACTTTATAACTCAGCCTGATCTGAAAGGATTTCACGTGGGGATGCTGCCAAACCTCTGCTCTGCGCTCCAGCTCTCAGAATCACAAATAATGGCTAACGGCAGCGGTCCTGGAAGCTGCTGGATGGTTTGGCTGAAATTTTTCAAACAATTCCCCATGAGGCAGGCGTACAACAAGTGTTCAACCCAAACGGCTCGAGCTGGGCAGAGGGACCACCCCCCCCCACCCCCCGGGCCAGAAGCACGCTCGGGGCAGCAGCTGGATGCAGTGGGCTCCGTGCGTGCACCCCCCGTGTCCCTGCACCCCCATGTCCCTGTCCTGGGCAAAGGGACCAGAGGGTTTAGGGGCAGGGGGCTAGGCCACCTGGCAGACAGATGCATGAGATCCAGCACTGGAAGCTCAGCGAGCTCAGGCAGGTGACAGGGTGGTTTCCAGCTGCGAGGGCAATCGCTCACCCAGGAATGCGCCACCTTTGTCATTGGTGCCCCCCCCCCCCCCCGTTTTTTTTTTTTTTTGGCTACAAGAGGGCATTTTCCACATCACATAGGAGAAGAGAAATACTGCTTCACTGCAGAAGCCAGTGTGCAAGTGTGCAACATTCTCCCTTTTCTTCTCCTTTCTACAGGGAGAGGAGCTGACATCCCCCACAGGTCCCACACCAATCCCCCACCCTCACACCAAAGAGCACTGGGGGATGTCAGTGAGCCCCCAGGGCACGTCCCCATCACCCCTCCGTGGGGCTGGGACCCCCGACCTGCCAGCAGAGAGCTCCCCCTCTGCAGCCCTGCGGGTTTCCACCAGCTCCCTCCTTAGCACAAGCACCCTTTGTGCCCGGCTGTCCCCCAGCCCCGGGGGCTGGCTGCAGCGGGGTCACTGGTAGGACCCTCACCCCGTGCCCATATCCCTGCTGTCCCACACAGTTCATTCTCTTACTTATTCTGAAGTACTCTGGGATAGGAGGTGCATTGTGAACGTATCCTGGCGGGCTCTGCCCTTTGCTGGAGGCTCTCGGAGCTCCTTCAAGCCTGAAATTTGTCATTCACGGGGGCGAGCAGCCCCAGGGGACCAGCACAGAGCTGCTCTGTGGCAGGCGGTGACCCCTGTGTCCAGGCCACTTTGAGTGTGTGGTTTGGGGTCTCATGAGGGGAAAAAAGCAATAGTGTCATACAGTAGCATAACGGAGGGCCCAGAGTAGTGTGCACGTGCTGGAGGGTCGAGTGCAGATGGCACGAGGAGCCCAGAGCTGCTGTTTCTGGGTCCTGAAGCAATTTGACTTGCAAACTTGTTAAGATTAGCATGATTTTGTAAGCTAGATATACACACAGAGACTAATGCCATCTATACTGTATAGAATATAAACTCTGTACACACACAAAGAGCACTAACAGCTTGCAATATATACCTGATTTTACATATTTACATTACATTTTCCATTTAACCAAGTGCACGTACACATCCTCACTACCAGTGCACTCCAGCGTAAGGCCCCAGATCCAAGGAGCTTGCGGCACGATGCTGTACGTGACATTTCAGAGCACCAGATCTCCAGGAGAATAAATTACTGAAAGACAACTTTCACCAGCCCTCGAGCAAGAAATGCCATCTGCAAGAGCCAAGTGCTGCATCTTCAGATGCCACTCATCCCTTAATTAAGCAGATTTTAATTGGGTGACTCTAAGCTTTAATTAATGACAAATCGTTCATGCACATTCATTTTTGAGTTGCGCTCGCAGATGGATTTTTTCCTGGTTTGGGAAGGTTTGTGTTTGGGGGGCTGGGGGGCAGTTTTGGTTCCTCTTCCTAAAACCCAGAATCCCGACTGAGCATCCCGACCCCTGCGGGCACATCTGGGCAAGTGGGGGAGAGGGGAGAGGCTCAGCTTGGGCTGGAGCAACCCAAAGGCGGGGAAATGTTGCCTGCAGCACAGGTTCGGGGTGATTCATTCAGCCCCATGTGTCCCATGCAGCGGCCGCATGGAGACCAGCTCCCACCCACCTCCTTGTAACGCTGCCCTAAATATCGCCCCGTTATTTCCAGGCCAGTTTGCTGCGCCAGGTAAGGTGAGGATTAGTGCCCGAGGGACAGATTCAGTTCGGTGCAAACACTGCTTGTTTTAAAGGGTGCGGGCATGCTCTGAGGCAGCAGCACTCATGAAGGATAGAACCACATCCCCGGTGTCCTGGGTCCAGCCCCCACCCACTTCTGGCACCCTCAGTCCTCCCAGGATCATTACTGGGCATCTGCTGGTGACAGCTGCAGACACAGCGCTGGTGGCAGCTCGGTTCCCCTCCGGGATGGATCACCTCCCACTTTGACAGCCCAAAGTTCCCCTTGGGGCTTGGGAACTTCCAAAGTGCCTTCTCCTGAGCACAATCCTGATTTTGAACCCTCTTCCAGCCAGGAGCAGAGGAAGCGATGGTACCGACCCCACGACTGTGATGCTGCAGAACCACCAGCTGCTTGCTCCCCTGCCCCACGCAGAAGACCAGCAGCCATCGCTCTCAGCCCTAAATCCGCATGAAATCAGCCCGCTGCGGGGCTGGGCACGAGGCAGGACCCCATCAGCCAGGAACTTCGGCTGGGGGAGAGGGGGAAAGCTGGAAGCTGAGGGTGCGCAGGAGCCGGGGTTGCACGGGGGAAGCCGGGCACTGTGTAAGGGTGGAGGAGTTGTGGTTATCGGGACGGGGGGGCACAGCAGGGGCAGGGCCTCAGCACAGAGAGCTTTCTTCTTCTGTGACAAAGCCCGAGAAACCCATATACTTGCAGCACCATGCCCTGTTTGCTGGGGGACCTGCAACATTTCAGAGCTGCAGGAAATCTACCCAAGCCCACGACCTGCACCACCACAGTCGGCAGCAATCGAAGGTGAAGCCACACACCTGGCTGTCCCCAGGCTTCCTAGCACCGCAGAGGGCCCTGCTCCCACCCTGCACACAGCCCCTACCTCCCCACAGTTATTAACTCCCAGCTTCCTCGCTTCCACCCCAAAATCCCCCCTTATCCACGCTTGGATCTCGCTCCAGTTTCAGCCACTGGAATGCGATTCCCAGCTCGGTTCCCAGGCTGCGGGCTGCATGGCTGCAGCCTCGCTTCCCAGCCAAGGTTCAAGCGGAGTTAAGCTCTGCTGAGATAACTCGGAGCTTTCCCTCTCCAGCCACATTCCCACCGACCAGGCTCCAGGGGAGCCTCCGGCAAGCTCTGCCCCCGGCCAAGCACGCATGTTTTGGGCAGGCGCCGTGCCGTGGGGGTCACCGCCTCTGAGCGGGACCCATAGGCGTTAGTACAACGCAGGCGGGGTAACGTTTGTCTTACAAGCAGCCAGAGCTTCCTGCAAAGCAAACATCCTCCTTTATATTAACGCGGTGGAAGTGCTCCCCTCCAGCTCACCACTTCCCAGTGACACGTCCCAGCCCCACGCTCCAAATTTTGTTAGCTGCTCGCCCAAAGCCTCCACCCGGCCACCCAGTCCTGAGCCCCCTCCTAAGGGGGGGGGAGCCAGGACCCCGCTGACCCCCAGCCTGGACAGGAGCCTCAGCCCCTGGGAAGGAAGGGGCCCAGCACTCCCAAAAACTTTCAGTGAAAGTTTCCCGACCACGACCAGCCACGGAGAGGAAAGATGAGGGATGTGGGGACACGCTGCAGCACCCCAAATTTGAGTTTCATGCCCACAGAGAGAAAAGACGAGGGATGTGGAGGCATGTCACAGCACCCCAAACGTGAGTTTCATGCCCGCACAGCCTTGTTGCGTTATGTTACACATACGTTATGTTGTGTTATACACCCGAGGAGCTGTGCACGCTCCGGCTGCCTGCAGCGAGACCACCACCAGCACCCCCTCCAGCACTGCCCTGCCACCGAGACCCCTGGTACCACACTGAGCCCCCCCACATTCCTGCCACACACTGAGCTCCCCCAGCTTCACTCCCCATTAACAGCACCCCCCAGGGACATGCCTGCCACACCCCCCAGAGCCCCAGGCCGGCACCAGCCGCGACCCGGGACGGTGGGAGGTGGGACCCCCCCCCCCAGAAGCCAGGGACCCGCGAGCACCGGGCCGGGGGGGCAGCCCCGAGGCTGCAGGAGAGGACAAGCCACACTGCCGTGCCCGGGGCCGCAATCCTGGTTGAACAGTGCATCCTAGCGGACACCGCCTCGCCTCCTCTCCCGGAGCATCCCCACCGACCGGCGGGGAGCGTGGGGAGAGAGGACCCCCGGGCGAGCCTCCCCTTGCTCCCCCACCCTCCGCCGCCTCCCATCCCACCCCCGGGGGGGTGCAGCTCTTACCTGGGTACATCCCAGAGCCCGTCTCGGAGGGCTCCAGCCCCGCTGCTCCCAGGGACAGGGCGCAGAGCAGCGCCAGAGCCAGCGCCCCGCATCGCATCGTGCGCCCCGGCCCCGGCCCCGTTCCCGGCCCGGCGCATCCCGGCCCCGCCGCCCCCGCCCCCGCCCCGCCCCGCGGGACCCCCGCAGGGAGGGGAGGGCGGGGGGGGACACCCGACACCCTCCCCTCCCTCCACCCCCCCCCCGGCACACGGAGGGGGGACACGCGTAACCCCTCCCCCGCCTGCATTGCCGGGCCGTGCACAGGCAGCCGGGGGCGCAGGGGTTAATGATGCCCCCCGGATGTTTTGGGCACCGTTGGTAAACGAGACTGCGACCTCCCCCACCCCCCCAAAGAAAAAAAAATCAACACACAAATGTTGATGCAGGTGTTACTGGGGTGTTTATCCCCAATAAATAATATTTGGGGCTGGGGACAGGACCCCAACCCTCCTGCCAGAGCTGTTCTTGTGTCCTCTGGGTTCCACCCCCCCCTCCTTGCCCCCTTCTTGGCATTGCAGGGGTTAAACACACCCTCCCCCCCATGCTGGGGGCTTCAAGAAGCGGGGTGGCTGCGGTGGGCACCCACAGGGCACTGCCACCCCCTGTGGCACCGGCCAAACCAAGGGGCGTCAGGGTGGGAGGTGTTTGCGGGCAGGTGCCCCTGAGTGAGTTTGCCCCATAAGTGCCACAGGTGCATCGCTCAGCCCCGTGCCCCCACTGCTCGTCCTGCTGCTGTGTCCCCACATCGTGTCCTGCTCCTGTCCCCACCGCCCAGCCCTTCCCCTCCTGCACACCAAGGGCGTCCCAGAGACCAAGGTCAGAAACACTCAAGGAGCCACTTTCCTTGCAGCGCAGAGGATTTTATTCACCGAGAACATGTGATACGGGTTTGACTTTTCTGTCCCAGGTGTTGCTGGATCCCATCGATCTCCACAGCTGTGACCTTCTGGCCCAGCAGAAATTCTCCTGCTGCAGTTCTTGTCTGCCCTGCAGCAGAGCTCTATGGGGGATGTGCAACCTGCCTTGCAGTGCAGAGGCTCTGCCCTTTGTTCCTTGCCCAGACCGACATCCCACCGCAGCAGCAGTTTTTAGGTGGATCACCTGCACACCCACGTCTTTTAAATGCTCTTCACTCCAACAGGAGGACAAAAAAAAAGATATAAACTTGTGAAAGAAATGTGTTTACTCTGCCACAGCCCCAAACACTCAGCGGCACCTTTTCATGCAGGTGATCATTTTGCTGAACCCAGTGACACAACCTCACCCGCTCCCTTCCTCGGGCTCCTGCAGGATAAGGGGGCTTTGCCCCCGGTGGGTGCCGCAGACCCCTGCGGGCGCAGCTGGGCTGGGATGGTGCCACCACCCCGCTTGTGCTGGGCTGGGCAGGGAGAAGGCTGCCAGGAAGAGAGAAATAATAAAAACAGACACAGACAAAGCCAGTGCTGGGATATTCTGTTTCAGAGCAATCACAGAAAGTGGAGACAAGGACAAAATGAACAAGCTACGGTTAGTGATAGGGTTTCTTGGACTTGTCACAGCTCTGCTCCATCAGCATTTGCCAGTGTGTCCTCTACAGGTAAAGGGGCTCCGTCCCGCTGTTTCCATCCGTTGGCTCGGGAGATGTTTTGCTCTGGCCTCCTGTCCCAAACAGCCTCAGCAGCGCTGCTCCCTCACCTCAGGGCTTTCCCCAGATATCCACAGGGCGTTATCAGAGCCCCCTCCTCCACGGCAGCTCCTTGCAGCTATCGCTGTAGATCACTCCTGGACCTTCTTCATTGTTCTTATTGCTTCTTTGAATCACCTCCAGTTAACTAACGCCTGCTAGGGAGATGCCAAACTCCTGGTGTCACCTCACTAGCACCCTACAAGAAGCCTGTGGATGCACAAAAACCACACGTGCTCCGGGGATTTTAAACACCGAGACATGAAGGAAGCAGGAGCCTGTGCTGAGCCCTTGTCCTTGTTCTGCACTCACTTGCTGGTGACCCTGGGCAACTCAGTGTCCTTCAGGTGCCTCAGTTTCCTTTCTTAATTGAACGAAGATGCTAAACCAGCCTCTTCTGCCAAATATTTGGGGATGTGCTGAGGGAAAGCGTTAAGCGTTATTACCACCAGGCACTGCTGTATCATACTTCCCACAGCTCTGCAAACACCAGGACATCTGCCTGGGGCTGTTCAAGAAGGATGAATCTGAGCGAGCTGCTGGGACGGGCAATTTGTCACCTTGGAGTCCTTGGCACACGGGGCTGGATCGGGGACTCGGACGGGCGGCACGGGGCTGTCCTGCTCCTGGGGCACAAAAGGCCAGGCGAGCCCTGGGCTCAGATGTGTGCAGCTCTCACCCGCAGCTTTCTGCATCCTAAGGAAACGTCTCAGGGAACGACCTCTACGAGCAGCGAGGGGCTGTGAATCAGCCTTTTTTCTCTCCTGTTCCCTGGAAAGTAGAAAAGGCCTGAAAATGCTACCCCCTAATGGCAAAACGAGGTGTGGGGATTGGGAAATGCTCGTGCAGATTCTGTCTGCAGGGCTAGAACGGCTACCGGGGGCTGAAACAGCAGCAAGGTGTGCCTCTGGGGACAGAGCCCGAGCAAAGCCGCTCACAGCCGTATATCAACGGCGTTATGCCAGTTCTGAGACCCAGTGGCCTGCAAGAAGTCCACCGGAGTGAAAATGTGGTCCAAGGCCTGTTGCTTCCCACCAGAACAAACACAGGGGCACTTAGCGGAGTCCTGCTGGACTCAAAGCCATTTGTTCCAGCCCCCTCCTGCCCCTCCAGGGCAGGCAGGGACCCTGCCTCTCCAGCCCCTCCGCCCCAGGACCAGCACTGGCTGGGCTCTCACAAGCTGAGGGAAAGAGGCTCATATGCAATAAAGATGATAAAAACAAAATTTAAAGCCCCTAAAAGGCTCTCAGGATTTGGAAACACACACATGATTGTAAGCTGGTGATGGAGCTCCTGTGTGACGCGCATCTGGAGGGCAGAGGTTGCTGCTGACCCCTGGCAGCTTCCAGCTCCCCCGGCTGCAGTGGGATGCACGCTTACACTCAGGTCTTGCACTATATTTCAGACCTTTCCTTGTACGTTGCTCAGACCATTCAGAAATCTCCATTTCTTCTGTTTGTTTGGGATATCTCAAAAAAAAAAAAAAAAAAAAAGGAAGAAAGAAAAAAAAATCCTACACTTCTCCCCTGTGCTTCACTGTCCCCAGCTCCAAAGGAACCCAGACCCCACACAGCTCAGGCAGAAGTTACTCTGCTCTAGGCTTTGCCAATAACTTGCTGTGGGACCTCAAGCCAAACCATTTTCCTCCCACGCTAGAGCCTGACCTGTTGGTCGAGAGGGAAAAGGCCTTCTCCTTGCTATACACGTGGCCCATGTGTCTTGGGTGGGACCTCGAGTGGTCTCCTCACAGCAAAGATGCAACAAGAAGAAGAGTGAATCCTAAACTAGACCTTGGGCTCCGAAGAGCACCAAAAATGCAAAAATGCAATGCTCTTTCTTCCACCTGTGCTCTCCAACTACTAGTAATTATTATTTTTCCAATACTGGAGAGTTCCTGGAGTCGTCAGAAGTGTCACGGCAGCAGACCCTGGTGAGGGAGATTCACGCAGTGCTCATCCCGGCTAAGAAATAAGGTTATCCAGATACCCGAAGAAATGGAAAGTTCCTTCCTTGTGTGCCACCAGCCCTGGGGTTTGCCTTCCTCTCAGTACAAGCCTTGGTAGCAGGAACTTCAAGGTCCTCTCAGCAAGCATTGTTATTATTCTTATTACTTATTTTTAACAAGTGCTGCAGTACGTGTTAGACACCCAGCAGCCCCCCGTGCTGCTGACTCCATGCCCGTGCCTATCCACGGTAGAACCAAAAATTCTTGCTGTGAGAGGGAAAGGTTTAAAAAGGGTTAATGCCAAAGGGAGTCGCCTTGCCAGCATTTGTGTACCTCAACAAGAGAAAGGTCCCTCTGTAACGTCCTCCTGCAAGCTGCAGGAATCAATCACTGCCAGTTGCTTTTCTTTTCGGAAACCCTCAATTAAATGATGCGATTTTGCTGCCTGTTGGACTCCAGGAATCGTAACCTCCGCACTGGATCCACTCTGCAAAGGCAAATTTGCCAACAACTCCCTACTCAAACCGAGCCTCTGCAGGGCAACACCCAGAGGCACGGCCCATCGCCTACGGCATCCCAATCCGGCACCGAATCCGCTTTCACTCCGGTTTCACAGGCTGCCACTGGAGGTGGTGGCAAAGGCAAGCTTCGGTCGGAGGCTGCGCTCGGGCTGGCGGGCTCCCGGTCACCAGGCACACTGCACACACCGTCTTTGAATTTGTAAGGTTTTTTGCTAAGTTTTTATTTTAATTCAAGGACTTTGCTTCATACAAAATGTAATTGTAGAAACAACTGCAGAATTCAAAGTTTGGCTGATAAATATTACTCAGGCAGCAAACTAGGCAATCACAGAACCTTTTTTTCTCTTTTTTTTTCCTTTTTTTTTTTGGGCAAAGTTCCAGTTGTGTTGCATGGTTGGAACTTTTGTAATTTTTAACACTGTTTTTTTAAATATAAAGTTTTGCAACAAACCCCAATTTATATCAAATATAATTAAAAATTAACAACTGATGAATACATTGTATCAAAAAAGTACGAAGATAAACATTTTCCATGCACATACTTTTTATATATATGTATATATGTATATATTTTACATGCAAACATTACTTATTCAAAGTACAGCCACTACGAGACTGGTTCTGGATGCAGAAAAACTGATCGGTGCAATTCAAGTTTGGCAACTCACTATGAGGATTCTTGGAAATATGATGTATGCATTTAAGAGACAGCAGAGAGGCTGTAAAAATAGAGGGAAAAGGGTTATATGAACAACCGTGGTCAGGCTTGACTGTCACCGTCAGCGTTTGAAGCAACGCCTACGAGGCGGGTGGAGGATTAGACAACTGGAGCTTCTTCTTCGTGTTCTGCATAAGGACTGAAGTGATCCCACGCCATCGCTGGGCTGTGCGCTTCCAGGGGGGGATTAGTGAGGGGCTGGGGGGTCTAAGGTCTAAAACCATGGGGGAAGGGGCAAGGCAGGGGGGAGAAAAGGCAGAATTGTTGGGTACAGAAAGACATCTCTTTTGCTTTCCAGTGTGGGTACAATGTTTGCATGCACTGTCAGAGAGATTGCGTTTTCCCTCTCCCTCCTTGGAGTGAAATAGTAATGTTTCCTTTAAAATTTCAAATAAAGTGTTTGTGCCTTCATATAAGGAAAATGTATAAAACATTTGGTCACAATCATGCTGAAGCCTGAAACAGGAAGATCCAGCAGATAAAGCTACAGAATGGATGAAGGTCTTTCTGACTGTCTGTGGTGTGGATGTGTTTCCTTACGTGTCATCTTGTTGCATAGCCCTCCGTTTGCAAATTACAGCCATTACCCATAGCGGACCTCTGGCTACCGCACTTCCTTTATTCAAAGTGCACATAAATACAGAGACAGAGATAGAGACAGGAGTTATCCTTTCGCAGAATCCAGGGATGAGATCGGCCAGAGATTATCATTTAGTAACGGAACAGAAAACACGCAACGAAAACGCAACAGGTTGAATTTTCTCAACAGAAAAGCTACAGGAGATGTGAAGAACCACCCTATAGGAGACCGCTTCCCGCGGGAGGCCGGAGGACTTTGCCGAGAGCATCAGCGACCTCCTGAGCGTTTTGGTAGCATCTGGTACCCTGAAACCCCCCTCACGGCCAAACCTATCACCAGGGCCCACCGGGATCTCCTCCCGGTTTAAGCGACCGCTTTGCCTTGAGAAGTTTCTTGGTTCTGAGGCTTGGTAGAGCCTCCCACAAAATGCATCCGTCCAATCCTTTCCTCTTTCCTATCATTGTTTTTGCTCTACCGGCACCTCCCACCCCTCCTCCTCTAACTTTCTGCCAGCGTACCACGCGGCTCCTGGCCTCCCTGTGCCCCAAATTAGCCCTACAGAAGTTCGTCAAAGCCATGGACACCGGGTCCTGCCCAGGCTTTTCTTTCGGTGCTTCCTCCCTGCCGGCAAGTCATCTTTGCCTCTTCCCCCGGCTCAAAGTGCAGAAATCCACACGTGCAACAAAATAAAGAAATCGTCCAACACAAGAGTCATTGCAAGAACACAGAAATCTCATCCCTGAGAATCAGAGTTAGAGGTTTTGCTTTTTCATTTTTTTTGTTTTTCTTTTGAACAGGCAATAAAAACAAGACTCTCTCCATCTGCCCCCAACACAAACGACGCACCACGGGACACGGCCGCAGCTCTCGCAGCCCGACTACGACTAGACATGCAGTGCGAAAGGTGCTTCTCCTCCTGCAGGAGCACCGCTGCCAGCGCTGCGCCGCCACCCCTGCGCCTCTCCCGCAGGACCTCAACGCCAGTCCACGAGCAAAGGCCAGTTTCTTCTGCTGCAGTTACACCCCTCCCGCTCCCAACAATTAAATTATAATTAAAAAATAAAAGAAAAAAAAAAGGCCAACAAAACCCAAACCAACCCCAAAGCGTGTTTGCCTTCCCCACTGTCAGCTTCCAGCCCGGTGCAGGAGGAGCCGGCCGAGCCAGGCGCAGGGGCAGCCGAGCTGAGCGGCTCCTCCGGGTGCTGCCCCTGCCCCCCGCGCTCCCCAGGTCCGAAGCGAGAGGTTTGCATCGTCGCTGTGAAAGATTTCAAAGGTTAGGCACTTAGTAGTGAACAACTGGAGCATTCGGTAGAAACGGTGGGACCTGGAATGACAATTGGACTGATTCTCTACATAAAGAGTAATTTTTTTCTTTTTTTTTTCCATTTTCTTTTTTTTTTTACTGTACAATTTACAAAAATGCACACAATGAAAAGTTAAAGTTCTATCTAATAGCTTGATATAAAACCAATAACATTTCTTCTTCTCACCCCTACACTTTTCTTTTTTTTCCTGTTTTTTAGGTTTTCTTTTTTTCTTTTTTTTTTTTTTTTTGCTAAATCAAGCTTATATTGTAAACAAGACAAAACAGTGAGGGCGTGTTGCAGTCGACAGGAGAGAGGGACGGGAAGAAAAGTCTCAGCAGCAAGGAAGCAGTCCTGACGAAGGGGCTCTCGGGTGGCTTTCTGGTGGCTGGGTGGGAAGGACCCGAAGAGGCGATGAGCGTGAGGGGGCCACGCAGCGGCGGGGGCAAAGCAGCGAGTTCCTGGCTCGGCTGGGAAGGGGCTGAACATCAAGTCCCAACGGACCGTCCTTTGTTCCGATCTGCAGGTTGTTTTTTGTTTTTCTCCCTCCTCTCCCAGTTCCTTAGGTAGATCTCTTCCCTCTCGGCGGTGAACGAGATAAAATGCGGGGTCAAGCTTTGTTCGCCGGTGTCTGTTTTTGCAACCCCGACTCCCGCCCTGACTGGGGCGGGGAGAAAAATAAAATAAAAAATAAAGAAATAGCCCAACCAAAATGGTGCCAGGCCCAAAAAGGTTCGACGGCCTGCTTGTCCGCTGTCGTGGCTCCTTGTGTGCCTCGCGGGTTTGGCATCTGGTGCACGTCTTTGAAGGCAGCAGGGAGGTGGGCGAGAAGGGGGGAGAGATGCGCCGCCCCCCAGGAGGGAGCCTTCTTCCTTGGTATATTTTAGTGGGAAAAAAAAAAATAAAGGAAAAAAAAAAATAAAAGGAGAGAGGCTGCACAAGTGTCTCCGGAGGTCTCGGAGCGGGGCAGAGCAGTTCTGGCGGTGGGGGCTGCCCCCAGGCACCGCGTGTCTGAGCGCACAGCCTTCCAGATGATAAAACTCATCGACTTTGCACGCCTCCGAGGGCTTCGCCGTGCCGCTAGCACCAGTCGTCCTCATCGGCTTCGTGGTAGTAGCTCCGTCCCCGGGCGCCGCTGCCGGGGCCCGTGTTGAGCCCCAGCGTGTAGTGGTAGCCGTTGGGCACCCGGCGGGCTTGGTGAGACTGGGAGGTCAAGGAGGAGACGTAAGAAGTCCTGGAGGAACGCCCCGAGTTGGTGGCCACCGCCTCCTCGAAGGTGAGCGTGTCCTCGGGCGCCGTGCCGCAGGGGCTGTCAGCGGCGTCGCGGTGGCCCAGGTAGGGGTCGGAGCCGATGCGGGCCACCGCGGCCGGGGGCGGCTGCTGGTCCCCGCGCAGCAGCGCGTTGTGCTCGGACAGACCGCGGCTCAGGCGTCCCGGGGAGAAAGGGGGCAGGCCGCCCGGGGAGGTGGTGAAGTGGACGGGCGAGGAGTTGGCGGTCTTGTAAGTGATGCTGGGGCGTGGGGTCAGGGGGGTCTGCGGGAGCTGCCTCCGACCCCGGCAGGGGGTACTAGCACCAGATGTCGACAGCAAGGGGCTCCCGTTAACCGAACCACTGCCCTAGATAAAAATTGGAACAGAGCAAATGAAAAAATAAAAAAAAGGGAAACGCCGGACGAACACAAAGGCAGGCAGGTGTAAAACAGAAGGAGAAGCGACAGGGGGGAGAGACAAGTCACAAGAGGAAAGAGAAGCAAAAAAAGAGAGAGTTTAGACACGCACAGTCAGGGGAAGGAGGTTCTCGAGAAATAATTGAACAAGAGATGTGAAGAGCTGGAGAATTAAGGGTCTGCGAGGAGCAGGTAGGGACAGAAACGATCAGAGCATCGGTAGGACGCAAACTGGCAGACGGCTCCAACAGCAGGGGACACTGCCCGGGGGGAAGGCACCCACAGCACACACAGTCCCGACATGCCCCTTACCTCAGCAACGCCACCGGCAGCTCAAAAACCTGCTGTTTTCTTTTTCTTTTTTTTCCTTTTTTTTTTTTTTTTTGGTTTGTTTTTGGCAAGCACAATTTTGCCAAGCAGCACTCTCTGCTTTGGGGCAAATTTTTGCTCGACTTCACCTGATGGTTGTGAGTGCTGATGCTCAAATGTGGGTTATGCAGGAGGAGGATTTGGGGACTGACGTCTTTTTTTTTTTTCCATAGATTTAGGGATAAAATACATTTTGATTAAATAGCTACTTCCTGAAGAAGGAAAAAAAAAAAAAAGATTTTTGGATAGGCTTTAACAAGATGGCTCCCTAAAGAAAAACACTGAAAAATGTGTTCACCTCCTTGTTAGTATTACACCCGGACTGTCTGAATGGTAGAAGAGACCGGCAGCTTCCTGCATTACTAACAGCGATCAACTAAGCTACAATGAGGAAAAAAAGTGCCCTGAGCGAGAGGAGCAGCCCTTGTTTGGCATTTCTGTTCACCTTCTCCCTGGGCATGGCAGGAACAGCACTGGAAGCACATTTTAAAAATCCCTTCACCCTTTCTGCTACAGCCCCGTGGTCCCAGCCAAGCTTTCCCCACGGCGGTGGAGGTGAGGGAGATGCTCACCACCACCCGGTGACCTAAACTGTCCAAGGGAGGAAGCCCAGATCTTTCGAAGGGCCCTAGGCTCAAAATTAAAATACTTATTTTAAAAAAGCAAAAACATACATTATATTTAAAATTCTGGTAAGCCAAGCAGGTAGGAGAGCCCCTCCTGAGCCACCCGCAGGCTGCAGACTTAGTGGGGTTTGGAGCATGGCCCGAGCCCCCTCCTAGCACGCCATGCCCAGGAGTTAGCAGGGATCCTGCTGGCCTGGGCTGAGCCCTTCCCTTCCTTGGGTCCTGCCTTTCCCTAAGTTCCTGCTTGCCCTTGCTCTGGTTTTCCCTCTCGGCTTGGGAGCAGCTTTGCAGATTGATCTGTCACCAGGGGAACAGGATGTATTCCCAAAAAATAAACATAGGTAAATAAAAAGGATGTACCTGTTCCACAGTACAGCACAACACAGGACAGCTCTGAGGCCCGCACATCAGCAGCTGGGGCCTGACACCACTGACACCACTAACATGAGGGCACCCAGCTGAAATCAGGGATGTGGCTGCCTGCAGCCCCTGCACTTGTGTGGCCATGGCAAGGATGTATCCGACAGCCACCAAGTGCTTGTGGCACTGGGCAGGCGCTGGGGGAGCTGGCCAGTTGGGCTGCCCAACGGAGCATCCCTCGCCACGCTTCCAGCCTGCCTGGGCTCATGCACGTTATTTTCCACCAGCAGCAAGCCCAGCCAGGGCTCGGGCCTTCCAGCCTGCTGCACTGAACCTGTTAGCAAGGGAGTCGCTGGTACGGGCGCTCTGCGAGAGGCACTGCGTCACTCCGTGGGTGGCTGGTAAAGAACTATCAGGTGACATTTCCTTCCCTGCCCTGCACCTGAAGCAGCAAGCAGGATCTTTGCAGCAGGGGCTGTCGTGATGGGACAGGGCACAATGGTTTTGGACTGGAAGAGGCTAGGTTTCGGTTGGGAATAAGGAGAAGTTTTTCACAATGAGGGTGCTGAGACACTGGAACAAGGTGCACAGAGAAGATGTGCAGCAGTAGAAGTGTCCGAAGTCCTTTGAGCAGCCTGGCCTGGTGAAAGATGTCCCTGGCCATGGCAGGGGCTTGGACTGGGTGACCACTAAGGGCTCCTTCCAGCCCAAACCATCCTACAGTAAGCAAGACCTGAAAGGCTTCACCTCCCACTGCCCGTCTCCTTTACCTTACACAAACCCCAGAAGAGGTGCACGGGTCCCTGGCAGAGCCCAGGGCTCTCCTCCCAGCCCGCGCCCCCTCACCTGTCTGTGTGGGCCTTGCTCCGGCCCCCCGTTGGGCGAGGTGGGCCTGCTCTGATCGGCAGACTTGGGCTGGGAGCGGTCCCGGCTGCCGTAGCGGTCGCAGGAGTAGAAGCGCTGCTTTTCGGAGGAGGAGGAGGAGTGCTGCTTCCTCTCCTGGGACCGGCCGCGCTCCTGCTTCTTGTCCTTGGAAGAAGACTCGCCAGACTGGGCCACTGAAAGGAGAACGTTGGTCAGGGGTAACCAACATGCTCCTTCCACGGGGACGGGACCCCAAATCACACCAAGGGCCCACCCCGAAGGGAGGAGAAGGACAAGTCCCTGCTCGTACCGGCTTCCCCGTCGGCCAGCTGATGCGGGGACCTGTCCAAGGACTTCTGCTTCTTCTCTTTCCGCCGGTGGCAGCGGTGGTGGTGGTGGTGGTGCACCTGGTCGGTCGGCATGCGCTCCAGGGAGTACTCGTAGAGGTGCATGGCGTGCGGGCGCTGCGGGGTCAGCGTGGAGATGGAGCGCTTCATGGGGCTCGTGTCCGGGATGGGCTGCGAGGGACAGGGGCACAGGGAGCGGGGTGAGAGGGCAGGCGCTGCAGGGACCCTGCTCGACCGCTCGGCTCCCACGGGAGGGGGGTTAGGGTGAGAGATGGGGGCAAGGAGGGGCAGGAGAGAAATGGTTAACCAGCTACGACTGGAACGGGCAGAAGGATCGTGGAATGGCAGACTTAGTGCTAGTTTGAGGAGTAGGTGTGAGCTCCGTTTGCTGAAATGAGCTTTGCTTTCAGCATTGTGCCAACCCACAGGTACCACGGCGCAGCGGGACGCAGCACAGCACACCAAGCACGGCGCCACGGGAGGCAGCAGGAGTGAGCAGGGGCACAGGGCAGCACGGCAGCCAAGCATCTCACAAAGAGTTCTCCAAGACCAGTTTCACCCAAAGCTGCTTCGGGGCCTGGGAGCATCCCAAAGCAACTCCAAAGAGGGAGCACGAAAGCGTTTGTGGGCACCACATGGAAAGGAAGGAAAATCAGAAATAAATAAACGGGCAAGGTGCAGGGCAAGCCACCTAATAACTGTGTCTGTCTCCCTGCACTTGGGGGTGATTTCCATCAAACTGCTGAACCTCCCCTCTTGTCTCACCACTGCTCCTCCAAGCCTTTGCGGCTGGGACAAGCAGGGATCACTTATCCCCTGCAGCTCCACCAGGACATCTCCAGAAATGACTGCTGAGGCTTGTTGTGGCAGTTTTCAAGTCATCCATGGCCTGGGAGCCAAACATTAGGACCCTGTGCGGCCCTCCAGCCTCCCATGGGCACTGCTGGCCACTGCCTCCACCCTGGTGGCAGCTCTGGACTCTGCTCCCTTCCCTCTGGGTTCAAAACCTTACAGAGATGTTCTGCAGAAACCAAGACAAGCAGACTGCAGGGCAGCTATTTTCACCTCCCTACTGCCCAGCCACCAGCTATAAACTCAGAAAACAGGAAAAATCCCTGTGTTTCCCTCTCTTTCACTCTGCTGGCCTCCAGCTGCTTTGCAGACTGCTCCAAGGTGGAGGCAGGGCTTTGTCCATCCTCTGGAGGCTTCCTGGGGTCCACCTTCACATCAGGGCTCCTGACAGAGGAAAGCCCTGGGAGCACAGAGGTCCAGCCTGGTGTGGAGGGAGCTCAGGATGTCCTTTAGCCCCTCATTCCTCAGCCTTGAGTCCTCAGCCCAATACGTGCCTCAAGGGCCACTTCCAGCAGAACATTTACTTTGCGTACCGTAACCTTTCCAGAGAGCCTTGCATTATTTTTATCATCCCTGCTATTTTGTTTGCTTAGCCTGGGTTTCCAATCTCGGCTGCCCCTTGATATTTGCACAACGCGGAGCCGGTCGCTCTTCAGCCCCAGCTGGTATTTTGGGCAGGACGAGCCGCTCTCCCTGCCAGTGTGCTGTCCCAGATCTCTCTCCTTGAATGTAAAGGGGCAGCCTGAGCTCCATTTTCAGCTGCTCCACCCAAACCTTGGTGTTTCCCATCCATGTGCAAGGTGCAGTGCTGCAGACCCGAGGGGGAGACACAGCACAGCCTGTGGCATCGTGGGGTGCCAGCTTGAACAGCGATGTGACACTGCTGTGCCACACCGCTCTCCTCCCAAGCACACTTTGGCGCTTCATGTCTGTCCTCCCTGCTTACCATGGGGTCAGGAGATGCAGGAGTGGGTTAATGATGAAGGAGGACCATAACACGACAGTCAGATTCACGAATTGACTGATGAGGGGCAAAAAAAAGTGAAGATACTTCCAACTAAAAGCACTTATCAGCATTTCCTAAATCCTTTTGGGAGCTGCCAGGAAGAAGACAAATTTCCCAACAACGAGCCAGCCAAATCTATAAAAAATTGATGTTTCTTTTTGGACCCAATTCTCTGTTTATTTCAAGGCCAGAAGCTGCTGCTGACCCTAATGGGAAATGGATCTTAGCAAGGCAAAGCACACCCTCCCCAGAAATGCTGATGATGCTCTCCTTACATTAACGGGGCACACACAAGCCTCGGGAGACTATACCATAACCCTTCAGAGACTTACTAATTGCCCCTTCATTAGCAAGCCGATAGTTTTCACCTCCTAAATCCCTGCGCAACAAGGCATACAAACCAAATAAATAAGCAAACCAAAGCAAAACCCCTGCTATCAGCGTGCGGCGTGCAGTCGTGGGTGGAGGGAACTGCAGCGCAGGGGGAAGAGACAGCAGCTGCACCGGTGCGACATTGTGCTCCAGATGGGGAGGGAGAAAAGTAAAGGGTTAAGGAAGGTTAATCGCATCTTAACACGGATTTAATAGGATACAACTTAGTGCAAACTACATACTGCTAGGTAACTCCCAGGTGACCGTGCTTTGCTCCTCTGCAAACAATTCGGACAAGATGAGAGACATTATTTGAAGCAGCCCCACAGTACAGCCATGGTCAGACATCGCGGCAGATGGGCAGCAGACACGGGGAGGGCAGGGAGGGACAGAGGGAGGAGGGGGGGGTGAAAGCATAGGGAGGAGTTTTTTTTAATGGCAAAGTAAAAAAAGATGGAGGAATGACAGATAAACAAGAAGGGGGGTGTCCAGAACTCAGGAGGAAACAGAAAGCATCGCAAACAAGAGTTATAAAGAATTCAAAGTTTGGGGGAGAGGAGGCAGCATGTGAGAGGGAGGGTGGAGGGCATGGAGGGGGGAGACACAGAGAGTACATCGGTTATTCGACTGAAGCTACAACCACCAGAACATTACATTACTATGTGAGGACAGATCTGCTCAGGTACCACAGGCCTGATTCATACCAGACTAGAGAGCTCTCCTGGGGTAGCTGCACCCTGGGGACAGGGACTGTGCTGCGAGCAAGGGGAGGTCGGGCCCCTAAAGGCAGCGGTGGCTGCAGGGTGCAGCAGCAGCAGCCCAGGAGAGTTCCTCTCTGCTCAGGGGCTCCGAGCACAGGGCTTGTCCTGTCTCTGACCGTGACAGTGTTAAATCGCAGGCATGCTGTCTGGGACTGCAATGGAGAGGAGTTTCCCAAGGCAAGGCTCGTGCCACTGGCTTTCCTGTTGGCAACTCCATCGCCTTGCAAGGGAAGATGCTACTTGAGGCCTGGAATAAAGGACAACTTTGTTCTGGTAGGGAGGGAGTACAGGATTGTTTTGGGGTCTGTTTCTTTTATCAAGCATCTCGACTAGTATTGCTAACCCAGAGAATCCCAGAAGACAAGGTCCTATTCAGTGATTTTCTGGAGCTCTCACACAGAGTGCAGTTTCTCATATCAGCTGGGAAATTTGTTAGCCAGCAAAGCGTAGCTTGCACCAGCCTAGGCACATTTGCAAACCAATTTAATCTGTTGGAGCTATTTCTGTGCACACAAGACACAGTCTTTAAGTTTTAGGATGCAGAACATCTTCCACGTCCCGCTTCCCACAGAGAGCAGTGGGGAAGAGCCCTTGGGCTGTTCACTTCTTACTGCATGAATCAGGCCCTTTGAGCAAGAGAGACATGACTATGGGGTGTTCAGACACACAGGAGGCAGGATGATGTCTGGAGAGCATCTGGGTTAACAAGCTGGCAGCGAACATGTGGAGTGCCCAGAAATGATTTGTGAAAACCATGACATCCTATGCACTAAGGAGTGTCCACAATTAGTCGCCAAGTTGCTGTAAAGGTCAACCCTAATGATGAGATTTCTTTACAAGAAGCCAAACAAGGAAAATGAAATCCTTAACAACATATTACTAATCAAAGTCACAATGCAAGATATACTAATTACTGTGGGAAGGGAAAAAACACAGGGAGACTGCTTAATGTCTCAGTGCAGCCTTCCAGGCACAGGCTCCCTGGTATTTTCCATACCTACTGCATTCATCAAAGAGAACCACAGGAAATCTCCAGCTTATTTTATGGCTGGAGCACTGGAGCATGCCTCGGCTGTCTGTCTGGATAGATGGCAAACAACTGCCAATGGGAAACGAATGCCTTCCAGGAACATAGGCTGGCAAACATTATCGTCCCCAGTTAATCAGAACAGGCACACCATGGTAGGCAGTCATCATTGAGCAACCCAGACAGATGGATTTCTCTGTGTTCTTTTTCTTTTTTCTTTTTTTTTTTTTTTCTTCTTTTTCTGCAACCAGGAATGAGCACACCTGGGGACAATGCCATGCCTGCACACAAATGCCTGTGATCCGAGCCCCAAGGCTGGTTACCTGGCTCCAGTTTCAGCGAGCACCTTTATTTCACAGAACTTGCAGGCAACTTTTGAGCACAGAAAATGCACTGCATTGCCTTTCTCAGTCTCCCACCCCCCCAAAAAAAACCTCCCTCCCTCCCTGCTCACCTGAGTTTCGGCAGCCAGGCGTGGCATGGAAGCCGCCCGCCCCTGGCTCTCCAGACCCGGCTGGTGCTCTCCGTTGGTGAGAGTGGGGCTGATTTCCCTCATTTCCACCACCTGATCCAAACCAAGAAACAGTTTCAGCAGCAAGAATGCGAACGTCAGCTTTGAAGCCGTCATCTGAGCACGCTTCTGCTAAGTTTGGTTTGGGAAGGGGTGATGGTAGGGGAGAGAGAATAAATTTGGAGCCGTGGAGTGCCCAAGTTACTCTTTATCGACAGCACTGCCTTCAGCAGGGACAGCAGTGGGACAAGTTCATCCACCAGCCATGGCAATGAGCCCCAGCCCTGACCCATGACACCTCTTCTTGGGGTTTGTACACTAATAACGATGGGATTGGGACAATAGGATGATGAGGAAGACATAGCCCTAAGTGACCTATCTCAGCAGCCACGTAGTCCCAGGATAAGCATGCCGACAAGTACAGCTGTTGGTGCTGAAGCTCTCAGACTTGCTTTTTCTCTATAATATTCAAACAAGCTTTGGGTTGTGAGAGAGAACAATGCTTATCTCGAAGAGCAGAGGACCCCTTCAGCTCTCAGGGAAGCATCCAGCCTGATATCTGTTACAATCCACTGCATTACACCCTATCTCCACCTGTTTGCTTACCCGCTCAATAGGGATTTCTTCTGAGTGGCCTCGTTCAAAAGCTGGTGTCCTGGTTTCGTAAAACACGTCCTGGGTGCGCTGGGTTCCCCAGGAGCTGGACTCTTTGATCCCACCCTCTGGGGGTGGCCTGCCAGAAGATCAAGTGGAAAAAAAGATGAACTCTTTTGCAAAGGGCTTGTGCCGACCTTATTGTGGTGAAGGTAAAGCACCTGGGAACCCTCTAAAGTCTCACTTGTGAAAATGGGTGCAGGATGGCTGGTGAAGCTATGAAGTCCCCTATGTTTTCCTAGGGCCACTTTCTTTCTTTCTAGCCCAAAGATCCCCTGAGCAACCAAAACCAAACTGAGGAAACCAAACAAGTCAGAGCAATATTTTTCAGTAACTGAGGAAATCAACTTCTGCTGCTTAAGAAGAAGAATGATCAATTTTGGAATTCAGGCAAATTATATATGCAAAACCAGTTAGACAAATAGCCCTAAGTGATACTGGTCAAGCACATCTGTGGCTGCGCTACCCTACATTCACTGAATGTATGGTGGTACAGGTAGCCCCAGGTTTTACTGCTGGGTCTGAAGACAGATTCCCACTGTGGTTATTCAGGACATTTCGACCTCAGACATCCATCATTAAAAATCCATGGCACGTGTGACCCAGAAGTCACCTGAGGGGCAGTAAATGGTGAAACATTTAGGGATTGCCATTACTGTAACCATTTGGTAAGCCCTCAGGGGAGGTATTATTTTGGCCAAAGAGAAAGAGCCAGATTCTGTCCTGGAAAGTCTCAGGAAGCCCTTGCTGTTATCAAGTGCATTGAGCTTTAGGGAATTCTTTGCTCCCAAGGACCTTTTGGTCTCCCAGGAACCCACTGCATTAGCAATTCAGTGCTTGGTTTGGGATTTGTCTGGCTGTTTTGCAATGAACCTGACATCCTGAAAGCAAAATCATGATTAAAACTAGCCACAATGGAAAGCTCTAGACCTAAGATTTGGAGGAGACCACTAAGGACGCAGCTCTGGAGAACCCAGCGCCACCACCATCTATAGCGGATAGATAATTGCACCCGAGGCCACAGCGGGAGGCAGAGCCACATGCAGCAGGTTGGCAGCCACCAGCAGGACATTGTCCCAGCCACAGCACAAAGGGGTTGTTGGGCGCGGGGTCACTGGAGGTGCCACGAACCATCCAGGGCAACTGAGTCAGAAGGGGCAAGGCTGATGCCTCCTCTTTGTGCCCCTTGGCTGTGTCACGGCTGTGTCAGGGGCTACTCACAGCGTGCCCCCGTTGTTGAGCGATGCCGAGCTCTTCTGGCGGAGGAACGCCTTCGCGTTGCTGAACGCCGCAGGCTGGGTTTGCTCCAGGGTGGCCTTCAGGGGGTGGAAGAGCGACACCGGGCCGGGCTGTGAAGCACAAGGGAAGGGGTCAGAGAAAAGTTTCCCCTGCGCCCCCTGAGTGCGGCAGGGGTTTCATGCCCTGACGCGAGCGCTGGCGCTGACCACCCCGTTGTGGCACTGCCACCTTTTGTTACGGCCTCCCGTCCAAGCGACAGATGGACAGGGCCATGCTGGAGGCCAGCTGGATTATCACCCTGAAAGCAAGCAGCTATTTGGCCCACTAGAAATCTTTGGGGTTTCAATCCTGAGCCAGATGTGTGAAAATACTTTCAAGAAATCATAAAAGTCTTCAAGCATATTACAGCCAAAATAATTTTGAATTATTCCCTTTTTAAAAAACAACTAAAACATTTTGGAGCCAAATATCATCAATTTTCAGCGATTCTTTGGTGTCCCAGAGACATCTCAGGGTGTTCCTCAGTGTTTACACCACTTCTGAAATTAGGACTGAAAATTCGCCTGCCAAGATATTTGGGACTTTTTTTTTTTTTTTTTTTTTTTTTTTTTGGAAATTTTCTTTCGAAAAAATACTTACAAACCTAATGGAAAAGGAAATTGCATCTTTTTTTTTTTTTTTTTTTTTTTTTTTTTTAATATTCATTTATTTTTTTAGTAATGGCAGAAAGAATTTTGGGAGGGGGTTCCATTTTTCAAATGGTGCCTGGGGAAGCACCCAGACCTTCTGCCCGCTGCGCAGGGAGAAGCTGCCCGAGAGGGAGGGCAGAGAGCAGCATCCTTTGGCTGAGTACCTGGCACAGTCCCCCGGGAGGCTGGTGGACTTGTTCCCTGCTGTTCTTGTTCTGTTTGTAGAAGTCGAATATCATGAGCGCTGCGTAGACCTTCCCCACGGTCATCTCATCGGCTGTCCAGGGACGTTCAGGTGAGGAAAGGCAAAGGACCAGGGGGGGAGATGAGTAAGTCACAGTGCATGAGAAATAGCAACGTCAAACGGGTGTGAAAAACCAGGAGGAAGAAAAGGTGGCATTGGAATGATGAGGCAAAACGGACACAGGGAAAAATGGGGGAAAGGCAAAAACAAAAACAAGAAAAGGTTATAACAGATTTCTTCAGATCTTTGCCTGTTGATGTCTGTTGCTGGGAGGATGGCCCCTGTCTCTAACCCTCTACAGTGAACACTCGCAGATGCTGGGTGGAAAAGAAACAGGAAAACTCTGTGGTGTTGCAAACATTGCCAGCGGAAGAGCCACTAAATTAATGCCAGATCCACAGCCAACTTTTTATCAGCAAAGAAGCCTTATTCCAATTTCTCTGAATTACAGTCAACTGGGGCATAATGGGCTAACATACATACATTTACAGAGTATTTCATTTTTCCAGATGTCTTTTTCACCCTCACAGCTCTGCTCCCAGCCCTTCCCAGCACCGCAGCTGAGCACATCCCTTACAGCAAGGAGTTAAAGCTCCAGATATAAAGGCACACGGAGAGGTGGGGAGGAGAAGAATTCAGTAGTTGCTACCCACTGATCTGCACCTCCTCAGCTCCCTCATTTTTCTTGATTAACATTGCCTTTATTGCTCTGCACTGTTTCTCATTAATCAGGAATCCAGAGCTCTTGCTTTGGCCAATCAAGATAATGGCAAACTTTCTGTTTTCTCAGCATGTTCACCTAAAGACATCATTGAGTAACACAAAGGCTCCAAGATATCTCACTTCTGGCTCTGTAAGTTCTCGGCAAACCTTTAATCTCCTTCCCCCGGTTTTCTGTGGCAGACTGAGGGCAGATGGCAGATGTTGCTTTCCTGTCCTGTAAGGCACAGGCTGGAGGCAAACAAAAGCTGTGGAAAAGGTCTGGAAGAGGCCACACAGCTTTGGTCCCTTCTTGGATTGCTCTAAGGACGTGAAACCCACTGTAACATAACAGAACTCATGCCGAGATGTGACCTCAGCTTCCCTGCTCCTTGGCATGGAGATGTGGGCTGGAAACCTGCAGAGGTGGCACCGGGGCGCTGATCTGCACCGGGTTTCCTTGCTGCATCCCCTAGATGCCCGTGCACCTCAACGCATCTCGGGACAGAGCATGCAGGGAGGGGAAAACCTAAACTGGGCTTCTCAGGTGGCTGGGGTGGGCTGGGTGCTTGCTGGTGGACCACTTACGTTTGTGAGGAGGCACCAGCAAGTCCAGCGTCTTCTGGGACAGATTGGGCCAAACCAGGGAGATCTCCTTTCTCAGCTCAGCATCACACTGGTGCTGCTTGACACCCCCTGAAAAAAGGGAGAGGAAACAGGCACGTCAATGAAAACCCTTGTCTGTTCGGCACATCCCACTGCTCGCACAGCAAGTGAAGGCATTTCCCTCTCTCCCATTTCTCGAGAGCACCAAACAGAGGCTGGGTGACAACTTAACCAGGAGGAGTCGAACACGGCGGCATTACTCCAGTGGCCAAAGAGAGGTCTTGGTACACAAGTGGAAAGTGATTAAAGTGTATGTGAGCCAACGGGAGGGGGCTCAGTGCGCTGCAACACAGTGATTTGAACTCCCACGCTCAGTCTCATTAGGGAGGGTTTATTAAGGGCCCGTAAGTCCCACTAAAGACTCAATTAAATACAGCACACAAAACCAGGCACGTAGCCACAAAGCGGGTCAGGAGCTCACAACCCTTTCGGCGGTGCCAGCGTTATCAGCTGCGCTGGCTCTTTGGTTCCCTTCCAGCATGTGGCAAAAAAATCAAAGGGGGAGCCTTTTTCAGCTGAAAAAGTCTCTGGGAATTGCTTTTGCTGGCAGGTAACTGGAACCCTAAAATCAGACAAACTCTCAGGACTTCAATGGCCTTCTGCAGAGGTTATTACTGAAATATGGTGTTGGCCCCTAAAACCCCAGACAGTCCTAAGTGTGCCCTTGAAAACAAGCATCTGGTACTCGGGGTCACTCTGGGGGAGCTCTCCAGCAGCCTCAGAGTTTTGTCTTCTCCCAGCACTGCACGCCCAAAGCGTCGGACAAAGTTTCAGTAACATTTGAGGAAGGTAATTAATGCAGCGAGGCTGGAAGGTTGGCCTAACACCACCTGGGAAAAGCACAGCACCCTAACCCAGCCTGCCCTTTGCTCACAAGAGCATCGTTACCTCCTGTTAGCTTTTAGATTAGGAATAAAAGTGCTTTGGCCCGTCATGCCTTGACTCTGACCCCAGCCAGCCTGATTAAACAGCGTACCGACCTGCAGAAAAGGCCGGCGTACTTTGTTACGTTGTGGTGTTTAATTGGGAAGTCAAGCACATGCCTGATTAAACACTTAAATAACTTAATTTCATCCCCAGGCGCCTCGAGGCACTGCCTGGCCACCAGCAGACACCAACGCTGCCTTTTTCACCCCTGTGCTGGGAAAGCAAAGAAGTAAGGTGCGGAAACTCTCGTGGCTGATAGAGAGCAAGGAGCTGCCCAGGGCTTTTGGGGGAGCTCTGCACATCTCGGCTGCCGTGCCGGGGTACAGCCACCCCAAAGGGGTCGGCATTGTGGCTTCAGGGCCGCAGTGCGTCAGGGTGTGAGGCCCCACGTGCTGTCACACATCGCCCCACTCTCACCTGTGGCGAGCTTGATTTCGAGAGCGGTGCGGATCAGGGCCATCAGCGTGGACGTGAAGTGGACCGTCAGGTCCTCGGGTGAGATGGGCATGTTCATCCGCACCAGGCGCTGCGGGGAGGAAGGCGGGCGCAGTGAGCGTTGGTCGGGATTTCTCCCTCCCACCCCGTCCCTGCCCTCCTGCGAGCCCCCAGAGGCACCCCCACCGCCGGCCCGATCCTTTTGTGCGCTGAGCTGAGGCTTCTCAGCCACAGCAGCTCCAGGCCCTCTCCTGGAGCAGGTCCGAGCTGTTGGCTGTGGCTGTTAAACAACTGATTTGCCAGCATTTGTACCGCAATCCTACAAAGAGATTTCTTCCTGAAGAAGTGGATTTTAATGTCCTCACCCCATTTCAGAGACAGCCAAGCTGCTCCCAATGGCCTCCAGCTGCAGTCCTACCTGCAGCCCAGACACGTGGCTGGCACCGGAGCTCCCCGCCAGGTCCTTGTGTGACAGCGGGGGAAAAAGAAAGCTCAGGAGAGAGCCCATGAAGCCAGCATCGGCTCCTACATCTCTACTCCTTCACCTCTATTCTGGCTCTGCAACAGGAGCAACAGCAGCCGATGGGACCTGGCGCTGCGTTCATTTTTGGAGACACGTGGGTTTGGTCTCCTGCCTCCTCTCCCTGTGGGCATCCCAGGAGCTCTGAAGGTCTCCTCCCTTCAGTCAGTGAGCTACACAGCTCCATCCAGCTCTTACCCCAGGGGAAGGAGCCAGGCTGGTGAGAGCAGGGCTGTTACTGCCCCCTCCTGCGTTCCTGCAGCCCAGGCATGCACTAGTCCCTCCACATCTATGTCTGTCTTCCAGGATCTTTAGTCCTGGTAGCAAATCCTTTCCCGCCACTGGTCAGATCTACCTTCGACAGGGCAAATACATCTCTTGTAAGCAACGAGGGACCTGAGATTGCCCTGAGAGAGGTGGCTCCCCTAACACGCCTGGCGTCGGAGCTCCTAAATGCAGACAGGCGGAAGCACCCCGAGCCTTGCTGATAACCTGAGCAATGTGTTTAAAGGATGGATTTCTTCTCCTTTGGCAATCTGCTCATTTCTCAGCTCCTCAGCTTTCAAAAGCCGTTCAGCAAGCTCCTCGCTCGGAGCCTTATCAGACCAGCCCCACATTCCTGCTCTCGGAGAGAAGTCACCAAGCATTAATCCGGCCGCGCGGAGCTCTGCAGCAGCTTGCAAAGCCAAGCATTAGCCTGGCTGGGGCCCCTCACTTGGGAGCAGATTTCATCTGTGTCTGAAAGCTCCTGGAGCTGTTATTTTGATCCCTATCAGTGCACAGAAACCCTCTCTTTGTTGAGCACAGCCCAATGAGCTGAGCTATCTGCATGGGACTGTGGCAGGGAGGCTCCTGCTCCGCACGCTGCGATACCGTGCAACATCGAGGGCTGCGGGGACACATCCCCGACACGCAGGAGTTGTCCTGCTGGTGCTGATGGGGATGGGGGCAGGGGTTTGGTGCAAGAAGTCTGCTTTTCCAGACATTCAGGGGAAGTGAGACCTCCTCGTTTATCTTGCTACGCATCTTTGGATCTCATTATGCACCGCACAAAAGACTCCTGTAACAACACACCCTGTCCCCTAAAGGCTGAGACAAACCACTGTGATCTCAAAGAGCTCTTAAAGTGTGCCCAGAGGTTATCTTCCATGTCCAACAAGCCTCTGAGAGGGGGAAATCAAAGGCAGGGCTCCCCTCCCTTTATAATTCAATGACGGTAGCAAATGCTGGCAAGGCCACATTTTTTTTCTCTCTTCACTTGTGTCAGATGGAGCACCATTTTAATTCAGACTCCTGCCCTCAGCGCACAAAAAGTGAGCACAAAATCACTGCATCAGTGTGAGCCCACACAGCACCGACAGCCCCACCACGTCCCACCGCGGTGGGACCGAGTTCAGAGATGGAGAGAGAAAGAAGTTGCATGGCAGTGAGAGCAAGCAAGGGAGAAATAATTCCTCCAGGAGAGCTCTATCCTCACAAAAACCAACACCAAGCATCATTTGGGGACCGAGATGTCCCAGGTCTCCCCACTGACTTCCCAGCCTGAATTCCCAACCGGGAGGCAGAGCACAGGGCAGGTCACAGCTACACACAGCAGGGCTGCGGGAAGGTCTTTCCTCCTAAGCTGTAATCGAGGGGGAAGGATCCAGAGGGAGATGGCCTAGCAGCTCATAGCTACGAGCATCCCTAAATCCCTGCCAACATCAGCGAGAGCAGCTTTCTAGGAAGCCATTTGAAAAAAATGTGTATATATAATGGGTATACTGCTTTTGGGGGGTAGCTGCTGCTGAAGCAGTTGGGAGAAAGGAATTGATTCACATTTGGCTCAAAATAGCTCTGACACCACCCCATGAAGGGGAGAAGGCAGTCTGGTGGGAGGTGCTCGCGCTGTGTCCCTGCACCACCACGGGCACCCAGAGGGGTGGGGGACGGGGTCGGGGTGGGCACAGCCACCCCCGAGGAGAGACCCTGCCCTCCCTGCCTTTAGCACCCTTTGATGCATTTCCCAAACACCAGAAATGTAACTGGGAGTGCAAACAAAATATAAATATTTTTTTTTCTTTCTTTTTTCCCCACCGATATTATAAAAAACACCCTTTTGCCAACAAATATATCCACAGGAGAAACCTCAAACAAAATGCAGTGAAACAGCAAAATCATCAAAATGTCTCTTTCCAACAAGTGCAGAGCAAGGAGTTCCAGTGACTTCAAACCTACTTCCAAGTTCTACAAGTATTTTATTTCATTTGCATTTCTATAGGTGTTATTTAAAAGGTACTGGCACCCAACGGAAATTGTTAAAATTTCTCAGAGTCAAATATTTTGACTGAACTAAAATTACTCTTTGAAAAATTAGGAACTTTGGAGCTTCATCTCTAACCAAGATGGAAGAGAAAATCTCAATGTTTTCCATCCTGTATAAGTAACACTATGGATAGAAGCAAAACTTGTTGTTTAGCCTGTACCCCATTTCAAATAAAATTAACATCTCCCCTCATTTTAGCTGTCTCTTCCGGCTGAGGACATGCTTCAAGACAAACCCATACCAGTTCCTCATGCTTTGGAATAGGATGCAAAAATTTGATTAAAAAAATAGAGAAAAAAATCCAATTGGTATTTTTTTCCATCATTTTAGACTCCAGAAGGAAACCACAAGGGCCTGCTGATGCAGATGGCAGGGGAGCAGATCCTTCCCTGCGCTAGCAAGGAGCTTGCTCTGCTCCGGTGTGCCCTGGGAATTGATGGCCACAAATAAAGGGTGTTCAGGTGAATTAATGACTGTGGGGCAGGAAAAAATAAAATAAAATCCACCCAGGCCTGGCAGGAAAGTGCTCCCTGTGCTGCTCCTCTCATTTCCTCCACGAGCACCCAAGGAAGAGCACCCAGCAGCGGTGAAGCCCTGCTCCTCTCCCCTATTCCTATTCTGCAGGAATAGGGCCCAGAGGCAGGAGCTGCAATATTTCTCCAGAGCCGCCTAATTAGCTCTATTCACCACAAACAGGAGAACGAGCAGATAACGAGAGGGTAGGCGATTACAGCCGGGCTACGGGAGGAATGCTTTTTGCTCCAGTTACTCGTGTGGCCAGAGGGGTGCAGGCACCTCCCAGCAGAGACTTAATTTCAAATAAATAAAGATATGGCTAACAAAACCAGATATTTGTGTCAAATAAAATGGGCAGGGTTTGTGCACGCTCAGTGTTCCATTTCTGAAGGTCTTTTTTCAGAAATTTCTGGGGCAGTGTGCATACGGACAGGGAACATAGAGAAATGGGGAAATCCATCCCAGTGTCAAAAAAACAAGAGAAAAATCAAGGCAGGGTTTGAGCAGGACCTGGGTGAGGCTGAGGTCTTCTGCTGGCTCCCAGCCTGACCCAGAAAACGATCGCTGAGCTCAGGCACAAATATTTGTGTGGTAAGCCTTGCTCACCATCGCGTTTGCCCAAACGGTAGCAGGAAGAGGAGCATGCCGAGGTACAGGTGCTGGGAAGCTAGCTGGCACCCTGTTGGATTTTAATTATTAAGAATACCCTACCAGCAGCTCCCAAACAGCCTCTGGGACAAGAACTGTTGTGGGAATAATCTGCAAATGTGAATAAATTCAGGAGAGTGGAGCCCTGCTTGTGGAAGACGAGGCTGAATTCAGTGAATAAATTATTTGCTATGAATAATTCACCCTGACCTAGTTGTGATTAGTCTGCTCTGATTTAACTCTTCTCTCAGCTTCAGAGAGGCTGCCCGAGCCTTCCTCCCCCCCACCAGCAAGGGTGGATTTGGGTTAGATATTAGGAAGAAGTGATTCACTATGAGGGGGTGGGAAGCTGTGGATGCCCCATCCCTGGAGGCGTTTTGGGCTGGCGGGAGGTGCCCCTGCCATGCTGGGGACAACACCACCCCATCCCCAGGACTCAGCCCCAGTCTTTAGGGCAATGCAGTGCTGAACAGAGAGGTTTAGCAGCACCAGGAGCATTTCCTTCAGTCATTTTAAAGCCCTGAGCCAAGTCCCTCAGCTGGGATGTGCACACCTCAGCCACGAAGCTCTCCACGTCTTTGTGTAACACGCAGCCCATTTTCCTGTGATGCCTCCTCAAGGGGAGGTAGGCAAACAGCCACAACGTGCAGGGTACACATACACCTGCTGGAAATACTGCTGCTTCTGGATAACATATTAAAAACCTGGACCCTTCGCCACAGACGAGCTGATTCTAAACGGCCTCCAAGTCTCAATAAGTGGTGTAAAACCAAACAACCCCAACCTGCCAGTGGGCCAGAGATCCAACCTGAAGGCAGCAGAGTGAAGTTTTCTTCCCTCTTTCCAACCAGCCGGGTAGAAAAGATTTTAAAACACATTTCTCCCCGCCTTGCCCCCCATTCCGGTGCAGGATAGAGCTCTCCCGGTGCTGCAGGACCCCGACATGCATGGCTGGAGGGCGGCGAGCCGCGCACACGGAGCTCGGCCGAGGCTGGGCACGCCGACCGAGGGGGACGGTTGAGAAAGGGGAACCAGAAAGCAAGAGGAAGGAAGGACAGCAGCCGGTGGGGCTGCAAGGAGGGAAAAAAATGAACAAAACGAGTTTCCACACACTGAGAATGGTGAAGACAGGGGAGAAACACATGAAACATTAACAAATGGAGCAGACTGGGAAATATATATATATGGAAAGGAAAAGGATGGACATGTGGGGCAAAAGAGCTTTTGCCAGACAGAAGAGTATTTAAAAAAACTGTTTAGAGGGAGAGAGCAGAAATAGTGCAGAGACAAAGCCCTGCTGCTGGCAGCAATTGCCTCTCCTTGCTTGTTTGCTTGGAAGGGCTGTGGATGGGCTGCAGCATCCTTCCCGAGCCTCCCATCATCTGGGATGCTGGTGGGCGTAGGACAAGGGGTCTCCACAAGCCACCTGCAGCCTTATCTGGGGCAAGATGCTCAGCACGAAGCTGCCTCGGGGCGCGTGCCGCTCCTCACACTGCTTGCAGAAGTGGAGGAGGGAGGGAACTAAAGCGGGCGCTGCCTCCCTGTGAAGGTGTAACTGAAGCAGCAGCCATAGCTGGGAGCAGGGCTCAGCCCAACCTGCAGCCTTACACCACAGGAGAAATCCAGATCTGGTCTCAAGTCCATATTTCTGCAGTTTGGGGCTCTTTGATAACGTGCAGAATTAATCAGATCGCCCCTAGACTCAGAACTCTGAAGTTCAATTGAGTTCATTTGTTTGGCTGGAGCCCAGCCCTACTTCTGGCTCAGCCATGCACAGGCTTTAGAGGTTTCTTAGTAGATAGGCAAAAATTAAAGATTTCTTAAGAAAAGTCTATTTTAGAAGCAAACTAGTCACGTGTACCTGGGTTCTGTGGATGTGTTCTGCAGACAGAAATTAAACTAGGAACCAGGCAACTCACAAGAAGGCAGACCTGGGAATGCACAGCAGCAGTGCCTCTGCCCTGCGAAATCAGCTGCAGCAGCTGAGAACATCACACAGGGGCACGGAGACACCTCGCTATGGAAATCAGTCCTGTTTAAAATGCTTCTTTTAATACATATTTCTTGGGTATTCCCTTTTTCCCCCTCTTCATTTTTAATTGCACAAAATTAGAGGAAGACAAAGGGACAGCTTGATGCTTGCACACGTGTGGGACCACAGAGCTGACCTGGCTGCCCGGCTGCAAACACCTACTGCTGTGACCAGCTCCATGGGAAGTCAGTGCAGACTCAGAGGTGCTAAAAGGAGCCATTGATTACTTTAAAAGCTTTGGGTTTGCATTCATAATTGCTACCTCTGTAGAAGTGTTGTCTAGCTGCCCATGTCTGAAATAGACAAGAGCTGGGAGTTGGTTTCTCGAGGGCGTTCATGGTAAGGTGGGCATGAATTACTCCTAGCAGAGATGCTTCTTCAAAGCAGCTAGTTGTGTCCAGAAACACAACAAGACGAATACAGAAAAGGTATCTAACTGGCTAATTTTAAGGTTGTGTTTACTTTTTTAAAACCTACTACACCGAGGAAGGATCTTACAGGACATCATTTCTGAGTCTCTTCTTGCTGCTATTTGTCCCACAGAAAGGCAGGCTGAGGTTTGGATTTAGTTTAAGTCTCTACAAAAATCTTGCTTTCATATGGGCTCAGTAAAAAAAAAAAAAAAAAAAAAAAAAAAAAAAGTGCCATGGGGAGGGATGTTGTGGTCTGGATCCACTGCACCCCATTGCACCAAGCACAGCAAGGTGCAGAAGCTGGGTTTGGTGGTGGCCGAAATGAGGTCAACACCAAAAATAACAGACCAAAAATACACCAAAAAAGACCCTGTTGAGTTTGACAGACACCGAATTACCCAAATTCTAAGTGCCTGTGACAGACTTCTCCCTCCAAAGCAGCGAGGTTCAGTGTTCAAAGATCCCAAAGCGTTGCCCCTGCAGATGCCCAAGCTCTGTGGGAGCTGTCGGGAGAGCAGCACGGCTCTCCTGGACCTGCTCTGTGATTTCAGCTCTGTCTACCACTGTGTTCAGCAAGGCAGCAGCCAGCAGCCTTTTGGATATAATGCTTTTTTCTTTTTGTGGTTCAATTAAAAAGTTTTCAGAATCAACAGTCAGTTTGAGTGATTTCTTCATCTTACCGTCTTAAATGTTTTGCGTTAAAATGATTTCTTTCACGAGGGTATTTAAGGAGCCCTTCTGGCATTGCCTCTGCTTAATAGCTTGCTAACTCCTACAGCACTGCCTACTCTAATTACGCTGATCTAATTTAGTGGGGGGGAAGCACCATAATACTGAAGGACTAGTGAGAGCGGGTAGTCAGGAGCAGTAAGAAGACGAATGGGGATTGTAGTGGCAGGGTAATTTGCTCGTTAGCATCCTCCCTCCCCAGCGTAGCCTAAATGGAAGCAGAATGAGAGAGAGAAACACTGATAGAGATAGCAGAGACACAGTAAGAAAGACAAACCGACGTGCCATCGTTTCAAAGACCAAAAAAAGGTTACAAAAAAAAAAGAAAAAAAAAAAAAAAGCAGCAGATCCAAAATCCAGGCTGCTCGGGAAGCAGATAGAGCGCTAGGAAGAGCCCAGGACAACCACACTAACATCACAGAAACCCGGCACCCGCTGCAGCCACGGCACAAAAAGCTGGTGGGTTGGCAGGAGCTGCTGGGGTGGTCTACCTTATAGGCAACGCGAGCAGGGCATTTCTTTCCAAGGCCTAGAGGTGGGGACATGTGTCTCAGCATCTCATACATGTCTGTGTAACTGATGCGCCCGCTTGGAGTCAGAGGGAGAGAGGCAAAAGCAAAAGGAGACGGAAATCAAAGCAGACCGGGGTGGGGGGAAAAGGGGAGGTGGGGAAGGGAAGGGGCAACACAGAGGGGCAAATGAGGAGGAGAGAGAGAAAAGGGGAAGCAGACAAGAGAACAGATATCTGGTTAATCAGGTTTCTCAGGAAAACAGGACCAAAGTAAAGAGGTGGGTAAATGGAGAGGCTCTCTGCTCCCGTTCCTGCGGTTGGGCGCCCAGCATCTCCGCAGGGAACTGCCACAGCCCCTGCAGCAGCCGCCGGGAATGATTGAGGTCTCGTCCAGGGGGGAGGCAGGGGGAGGGTTGGGGGGGCTCTTTGGGGGGTGGAAGGGCTGCTTCCTGCCCCCCCAAACCGGTCCAAGAGGTCGTGGTCACCATGCCGGGGAGAGCTGGTAGGCAGAGTTATGGGACAGGGGGCTTAGAGAAAACACTTGGGCTTTCCCTCAGCGAATGGAGGGTTTGGTTTGGGGGTTAGTTATGGGCTACCAGCACAGCAAAAAAAAAACAACCCTAATTTGCTCAGAGGCACAGCCTGGGGCTGCTCTGACTCCAAGCCAAGGATGCAATTCTGAAGAACCCCAAAGAGCCTGAATTTGGGGCTGGCAAAATCCCAACCCAGCACTCAATCTGTAGGACAGTGGAGGAAAGAGGATTTGTTTCTGCCTTACTTTTAATGTGCCCCTCTTTCCTCAAGGCAATGCCCACTGCCTGTCTCCACCAGCGAGGTTTGACTGGCTGCCCCGTGTGCTAGAGGGACCTGGGAATTGCTGAGATTTGGGCACAGGCCCTAAGATCCATCCCTTAATGATGATATCTCCCTTCAGCGCACGCTGCTGGCAACTGAAATCCTGCCCCAAAAACCACAGGAGGCAGACACAGGAAGGAATGCTCCTGCTTCTCCTTCTTCTAACTTGGAACATGCCTATGGCAATCTCATTAATTTAAAAATTTGGAAAAGCAGGAAAAAATTGCCTTTTCCACTGTACCAGGAGGAAAAATGAGACCTAAGCACTCCTGAAACCCTTTCCTCGAGCAGGGCAGCTGCAGGAGCAGGCACTGCCCAAACCCTGCAGAAAGCATCGATGCAGAAGGGGGTGGACAAGAGAACTCACCCAGCCAGCACTGTCCAGTCCTGCCCTTAGTAACTAATGTCCTCAGCATACCTCCCAGGCTTTACAGCCCAGAGCTAATTTGAAGGCTGATGAGAGACACAAATTGTAATTACAGCCAACAACTTCCCCCTGGCCTCCCTCTTCTGCCCCTGTTCCTGGCAGAGGCCCCAGGCCTCCTCTGCAATGCGAGTTAACCCTTAATCCCCCGCCAGGTGAGGGAATTACCTGGGCTAGAGTGCTTGAGAAGAGCCAGGGCAGGCTCCTCGCTGGCTGCTTCTTCCTGCATGCCCTCTGGTCTCCTGGTATGCCCACAGTAGCTTGATTCACACGTGTTGCTGCCAGGGCAGCCTCTGGCTGCTGCAGGGGGGTAGGCTCAAAGCTCTCCCTTCATCTCCCCCCACCCGTCCCTACTGCCCAGCCCCCAGACCAAATGCCCTTTCAGCCCAGGAAAGCAAAGGGTTCAAACATGAGCTACTCAACCAGAGGGGCAAGGCTCTGAAGCCCCCAAAATTGACTTGATGCTGCCTAGAAATCTTGGGATAACATTTCTCTCCAGCGTGTTTCTATATATAGAGAGAAAAAAAGCTGTGCTGCTTTTCCCCAGCACTTCCCACGCCGACCCCACGAGGTGCAGGTCGAGGGTTCGCTGTCTCATAAGGCTGCCTGGCCCCAGCCAGCCGGGGGTGGGAGGGGATGGGGACGGGGACAGGCGAGATGCGTGGAGGAGCGAGGAGGCAGTCCGTCAATCATTCCTTGGTCGGGCAGTGGGGCCATTACGTTACGGTTTCTGGTCTGTACCGTTTGCATTTGCACTTGGGGGTTAAAAAAATAATAATAATCATCAAAAAAAAAGAAACAAAACCAAAACTGAGAATGCTGGAGGGAGTCTCTGAAGTTGCAAACCTTGTATGCCACCCTATGAGGGCACTTCTTTCCTAAGCCCAGGGGTGGAGCAATTACACGTAACAAATTGTACATATCCTTATAATGAATCCGGCAACTGGAAAGAAAACATCAGATGTTACGAGAGCACAAACCACGGGGAATCAGCCTTCCCGCTTCCAAACAGCAGAGACTGGAAGGACAAGGCGTGCTGAAAAGCAAGGTTAGTCTGACAGCAACCGGGTTTGCAGAGAAAGAGGCACCTTAACACAGACCGAGAGAGAGAGAGGACTTCCAGCGGCTCAACCAAAGCCATGTATGCACATCTTCTGTGAAAACCTTCAGTGTCATTCAGCAGACTTCCCATCCCTTGCATTTAGTTACCTTTGTCACTGTGTTTTATTTCCCTGTGCCTGAGCATCTGCCTACAGACACCTACCCACTGCCCCGGCACTGCAGCAGCCCTGTGAAACCAGAGCCCACAGCACAAAAAAGGCCTAATTATGGGATTATTACTGGGATTCAAATGAGCTGCTTCAGAAGAGCTTGGGAACCTCCACCTCCCACTGTTATTACCTGCACAGCCCCAGCAGGGCCATACTTTGCTGCGTGGACAGCAAGCAGTTTGCTGGAGGGCCAGCAACTGCATCTCAGGGGGCTCTGCAGGGCCACCGGTGCTGGGAAAATGGAGCTTTCCTCACCAGGAGGCGAAATCGGACACTTCATATTCAGTCTCATTAACTCACAACAATATTTTCAGCCAATTTAGCAGTAGGATTAGATTTCTTAATCTACTGCAAGTAACCAAATCATGTACAGAAAGAGCTGTGCTGAACTTCAAAATGACCTCTGAAGAAAAATGAGATGATTTGGCTTCGCTGTGTTTATTTTGGTGCGTTGTATAAAGAAGGCTGGAATATTTTGGAATAGCTCCTTCAATATTACTGCTTTTTTGGACACGAAAAATTAAGGTCTATTCAAAACCTTCACAATCAAGTCAAAACCATTAATTTAGAAACGGATCAAATGGGACTGTGCAAGTCTTGGCTGCAGGCCTAATCATAGTTATAAAAAGTATATTGGCTTAACTGAGTCAAGTCAAGTGGTATAGCAAAATTTTAGAACGGTTTTGCAAAATCAGCATGTGGAAAATACAAACGAGCATTTCCTTGCCGTCTCTGAGAGTCCGTGGGAGCCCTCCTCGGCTGTCCCGTGTGGCAGCAGCACCTTGCCCAACGCTCAGCAATGACGATGGCAGCGGCAGGACCAACCGACATTTCTAATATCGTTAAAGTGTGTGCATTGCAGAAGGGGGTTCAAGGGACAAAATTCTCACTTTATATGTCCTTAAAAATAAAGGTGGACTTAAATCCAATTTTATTTCCTAGTTCATCCTTCAGTTCAGTGTTATCCTGGTTAACTTGCAGCCCCGGACCAATTCTCTGTGTGTTTGTTCTCTCGCTCTCTCCTTTTCTGTGATGCCTGAGGCTTCTGCTACCTCTAAACCCAACTGTACAACACTTACCTGTCCTGAGTGTTACACACATTTACAAGTGCTAGCTGTTTTTTTTTTTTAAAAAAATCTTTTTGGATATTATTCCCCAGAAAATTTTAGATCAAATTGGAGGTTGAAAGAAAAACAAAGGTGGTTATAAGAAAAGCATCAGAAATAGGTATGTAAATACAGACACAATAAGCTTATGTTGAAAACACTACCACCATAACAAAAGCAGAACAACACTTGCATTTTTCCTCAGGTGCATCTTTCATTGAAGGACTCTAAGTGGACAAGCACCGTCGTTCCTTTTTGTGTGGGACTACCAAGGAGGAGACTTTGAGAGAGGGCATGAAACAGTGAAGGATGGCAACACAACCTGGTGCTGCCTGGGAATCTCATGTCGTGCAAATTGTACCCTGGTGGTTATTTACCAATGCGCTACATATCTGTGTACTGGGAGCCGAAAGGCTAAAAAGAAATGACTGACATGGAAAAAGACAAATTAGATGGGCATTTTCTTTTAGTGAGTTTGACCAACCAAAGAACAGGTTCTCTACAGCCCCGTGTCTTCAGATCACAACTGGGTGCTTTGTCCTGCTGGGAGCTCTGCCTTAAGCACCGGGATTAATCTCAATCCTCGGATAACTGCTGGGAGATGCAATGTCCAGAGCTTCACAGGAGTTCAGCCCAAATGATCAACAAATCCGTTCAGGCCTTAAATTATGAATGAATTTCAGATTACTTTTAAATTGCAGAAGTGTTAGTCCCAGTTGTGAGAACAGAAATGATTTCAGTGGAAATATTCACACATGGAAAATCCAGAACGTGCACATGTTTTGGGCCCAAGCCTCGAGTATCACATCTTGGCTGTCCCTTGGTTTGCAGTTTGGCCCCCTGTCACTTTGCCAACATCAATAGCTTCACACCAGAGCAAAACAGGAACAAGGTTAGAGGAAAAAAGGATTGGGATCTTAATATTTACTGTATTTTGTATTAACGGCTCTAGAAGTGAATGGTTTGCCCCCAAGTGCTTCACAAAATTTAACCTCTGTGCTCAGAGTTAATAGAGCAAGAAAATCTTTAAACTTCCTTGGGTGGAAAGCTCCTGAACACATAAACATTAAAAAAACCCAGAGAGGTATTTATTTTTTCCCTTGCAGGTGTGTGACTTCTCCTACAGATGCTAATCAGAGCCCAGATTATGTTTTAAGGAGACAAAGGGTGCTCCCAAGTCCTCAGTCTCATTGAGATTTTCTAGTGGTAAGAGATAGGATTGGATTTGAAAAAGAAAAATAGCTATTTACTGCCTGCCAAGTACCCACAAAGGACGTGTCTGTAGTATAAAGCACGTGGTAATGGAAATCTGCTTAGAGATTACGAGCTGCTCGTATATGTGCCATATATATGCAGGCTCGTGGTATAGATAGCTCTGAGATAGTTAAAATCACACACAGTTCAGAGAAATGCAGTCATTCTGGAATAGGTTTACGTTTAAAGTTAGCCTAAATCAATTTAAGTGAGATTTTAAAGCAGCTTAATTGCATCCTAGCAGGGAGTTTCAGATCCTGATTATACAACCCCTTTCTCCATCTGTCTCTGCTGAAGGGAAACAACAAAAAAAGGAGGAAATGTTGGAGGAGCTGGAGGCAGCTTCACTGCAAATGCAGAGGAACTCACTGCAGAGTAACTCACGGGGAGGATGGCGGGAACAAAATTAGCAGGGCTTGGAAAAAAAGGCCTCCCAGCAGGCAAATGCCCAAGCTGCAGAATATTAAGGAAATTCCTGTGACCTGTATCTCAGAGCATCTAAAGATGAAAATAAGTCTCCAGGACTGTTGTGCAGTGGCTTTCGCTGGGCAATGGAGAAAAGCAATATGTTGAAGTCAGTCTTGCTCTAGAAGTCAAAGCTATTTCCTTATATTCTGAATCCCTTAAAATACTGAAGTGTTGGCTCTTGGGTCTACCACTGGCCAAAGACCCTCCTCTGGGGCCATGCTACCAGCGTAGAGGTGCAGCTTCCCCTGTGATTGTCTTTGAACAAGAAAAGCAAAGACAAAACATTAAAACCAAATACCCTGCTGTCAGGTTGTGAGGAAAGTTTTTTCTCCTTTAACATGCCCATGTATCAGGAACACTTTATCGGTAGCTCACTGAGAACTGACACGCTGCCAAAGTCAGGCTAACTGCATTTTCTTATTATTATTTCACGTGTCTTAGATTTCAGCTGAAAACCCAAAAGCTAAAATATTATTTATAAGAAAAAAATTCCCCTCTACAATGATGATGTCATTAGAAGGAGGCTTCCAAGATCAAAACACAAGGTTTGATGAGAAATGTCTGTTTAAAAAACACGTTTTCAGCAAACCACCCCTATACTGAGGATCATTGCATCACTCCCTGATGCCTCACAGGTGCATGCAAGGAAATGATGAATTCTGGGCCATAGCACTTAATGTGGAGACCAAGCAGTGGAACAGATCAACTCCTTTTAAAGCGAGACATCATTGTGAAAACTTGAATTTTCTTTTTTGAGTGCGACATCAGTGCTCTGCACAGGATTTGTGAAACTGCTCAGGCAGTTCTCAGCTAGGAAGGAATGCTGCCCAAGCAAGGAGTAGCAAGCCTTATATCCACACGTTATCGAAAGTGCTGGCAATAGCAAGAGATTCAGCATAATTTTATCTTCTGACTGGGATGTGAGAACCAAAGGCAATCAAAGCTGCTTTTGGAAATGTTAAACATCTTTTCTGCTTGGCCTTTTAGCCAAGATGACTTGAATTTACCGTATTATTTTTTGGCTGTGTGCACACATGGGGTGGCGCTGGTTGTGTTTGGCATTACTGAGTTGTTGGTTTTTGTCTGTCTCAGATCTACTGAATGGAAACTCCCTTGTAATGACATCAGTTTCGTTCATCTCCACCACATGGTAAATTGAACTTCGAGTATTCTCCTCCAGTGTTACTTAAAGCCTTGGCATTTTTTTTATTTTTTACTTCTGGAGCTGTGCTCACATTTAGAAGTCTGTGTGCGCGCACGTCTGATACCTACGCACAATGCCTATTTTTCCTCCATATGCAAGCCTAACAGCATACATACCAGGCAGCTGGGTCATATTCAGCCCAGACACGAACAAACTCATCCAAATGATGGGGCCCAAGGATGGAGGAGTCTCTTGTCAGGTATTCAAAGTTGTCCATAATCACAGCCACAAATAGGTTCAACATCTGCAGAGAGGAAGCAATGGTGGAATTAGGGAGAAGAAAGAAAAAAAGGCAGGAACGTAACAGCGTTAAGATTTCCTTAGCAGGATGTGAGGTTTCTACACCGTGACCAATTTTTAGGAGCAGGAATTGTCTACATCTCCTACAGAAACTGCTTTTTGCTCTCAGGAGGGTAGCACGGCCCTGTCCTCCTTGTTGGTACTTCAGAATCCCTGCAGGAGCCAAGCTGCAGGCAGATGGGGAAGGGAGTGACCCTGGAATCCTCCGAGGTGTTTGCCAGGAATATCAGCCCCCATCCCCACCTGAAACCCACCATGGCCTCAGGCCAGAAAGGTGTAGGCTTACAGGACGTTGAGCAGAGAACTTCTGAAACCACATGGATTTTAATACATTTAGAAAAAGTGTGAGGATATGCTGATGGGTAAACTTTTCCTCTTACAACTGCAAAGCGAGGCACTTGATTTTCCCATTCTCTGGGCAGGATTACTTCTTTCCAAATAATGGCCCAAACCACACAAAACAACTCTGCCCAGGGCAGTACCATGGGGTGATTCTGACAACCTCAAAGAGACCAAGCAGCAGCTGCACCCCGGGGAACGAACTTGGAAAACCCAGCCCTGGGTGCCTGGGGACCTGCTGCCACCTCCTCCTCCCCTGCCCTCTCCAAGGCAGTTCCAGTTCCGTGGTAAGCGGCAGGCTTGCACAGCTTGGAGAGTTTGTCACCATCTCCGTCACTGGTGAGGTTCTCCAGCACGACCATGGGCAGCCTGGGGCTGCCCCTTCACGCCAGCACAGGCTGGCCCATGAGCTGCTGCCGCTGCTTCACCGACCGGATCGTGCCAGCTCTTCCAGCACTTTCATAGCAAGGCAAATCAAGATCAAACGGCTAGAAGAAAAGCCATTCTTCAGCCTGAACATCCTATTTTAAGCTCCTAACAATTCAAACCTTCAAAGATCCCCTGAAAGACAAGGGGCAGGACACATAAAAAGCTCCTCTCCCTAATGGCTGTTAACAGAACTCTGCAAAGGCTTTTGGTTTATTAAGGCTGTTGGCTCTCGTTAAAGCCAACGGAAGAGACCCAAGGATTTAAATGGGAGAAGATCAAGCTGCAGCTGGCAGAATGGAAGAGCAGGAGGGCAGGTGGGAACGGATGCTCCTGTGCCAGAAAAAGACCTGAGGGGCACAAGGAAGGCTTCTGTCCTTTTATCTCTTGTAGGGAGGCCGAGCTGCTGCTCTGCAACACAGCCACAAAGCAGCAAAGCCAAGCTGAAAGTGGATGTCCCCAGCTGATCAGCATCTGCCAGTCATTAAAAGCAAATCAGACAGTGGAGGTTTGGGACGTGCGCTATTTGGAAGTCATATTCCTGAGCGGTCTGAAGTGAGAGGTCTTAACTTTGGTGAAATGTGGTGTGTTGGGTCCTGCTGGGGCATGACCCGCCTGTGCTGACAAGCACAGTCCATAATGAACCACCGTACCCATGCACTGATCCAGGGCTGTCCAAACTAGCTCTGAATAAGCTTCAAAGACTGGAAGCACCATAAACACATCAGCAGTGCTCGCTCACACAAGGTGAGGAGAACCCCAACAGGGCATTGCTGTGCCAGGACCCAGCCTGCCAGCACCTGCTTGGCTCCCTCCCACAAACACACATGGCCATCTGGGTGTGCTGAAGGTATTTGGGGTGTTTGTGAAGATGCTGAAGCTCTCAGGACTGCTACAACATGGGTAATGCTGCAGGCACCCCTCACTTAGCACCCCCAGAGCATCGAGAGCTAGCATAACTTTTGTGAGTTTGCCCCTTGATCGCAAGCCCCTTGCACTGATCCTGGCTCTGGCTGTGGCTCAGTACAGTTTTGCCTTGCTTGCATAAAGCTGTTTCTAAAGTTCCTGTATTTTTTTAATTTCAATTTATATTTTCCTGTGTAAATTTACAGGAGGAAAATGATGTCAGGCTGGCCGTCCGCAAAGAGCCAGAAACAACATTGAAAAACAAACACATTACCCAATTTCCCCCAAATCCACGGTGTAATACCACCCAACAAACCATTAAAATGTTCCCTCCTGGCCGGGCTGCGGCTCTGTAATGCTTTAATCGCCTGTGGGGACCCACACGCTTCCTTGCAATGAAGTGCTGAGTGCATGTTAAGAAATAAGTTCCAGCCTTGGTCACCCCCCCCCGGCTCTTGTGGGGGCTTCCCCTCGCCCAGCCAGCAGAGCCAGGCTGTGGCTCACTGGGTGTGCTGGGAGCGCCGGCTCGGGGGTGAAGCTCACACAAAGCCATGGTTTGCACACATGTGCCCCAGCCTCCACGCCTGCTACTGCATTTCCAGGAGGATGTCAGCCAGGAAGGGTGAGCTGGGAGACATTGTTTTTTTGTTTATTTATTTTTTTCTTTTTTAAAGAAAAGGCTTTAGGAGCAATGATGCACTTGAAAATACCAGTGAGAACGTCTGATGTTAGGGAAGGATTTGTACAAGAAAGGATTTAGGATTTAAAGTACAGAGTGCTGAAGGGATCTGTAAATGAAGCATTAACTTTGCATGAGCTTTCAGGGCTCCACGTTTTTTAATATATGCAGAAGAAATAATCCCCAGGATGTCAAAGGGGCAGCAGCAGCTGGACAAAGGATCTCAGTAGGGGCCATTGAAGCTGTTCTATCTATGTATGGCATCAAACTGCCACGTGTACCTCTTTTTCCTGGTTAAAGGTTTCAGATGATAGCAGGGATTAGCTGCACAAAGCATCAAATCTTATATTTAAAAAAATCAAGCTATGGAACTGAAAGCAGGCTTGATACATATTTGGGACGTTTCAGAGCTGTGATTGTTATCTCTTGCTGCTTGAAGTTTAATTGGGTCCCTGTCCCCGGCTTTCCGTTCCTCTGTCCCAGCAGAGTAGGGAAGAACCAAGCCCTGAGAGCAGAGAGGTTTTTATGCACACAAGTGATTATGAAGACACTGGCATGTATTAAAAGTTTAGGCTTGGCCCCTTACGATGGCCATGGGCATGAATCAAGCACATCAGCTCCAGGTACTTTCATGTCTGAACGTTTCCTGACACCATCTCAGAAGAAAATGCATTTATTTGTCAAAGAAAACAAAACACACCATCTAACAAGGGGGATGCTCCCGGCTGTCTGCTACAAGCACTTCTGCACCAATGTTATCTCGGCCATTCTCTCCCTGCCCTCCCATCCCCTTCTTCAAAGGGCCACGTTACAAATCAAGACAAAACAGATTAATGCTTAATTCCAAATATTAGACCCCCCGTGGGAAGAAAGATAAAACCCTTCCCTTTAAACTAACGACTAAATGCTCTCTTTGGGGATTAAAGGGATTTTATCACCAGGATGATAAATGGGTTTTAGCAAAGCCGGCTCGTAATGTTGTACAAATCCCAATCAGGGCGAAGGGGAAACAAGGGGGCCGGGAGGGCTTGGCAGGAACCAGCCCAGCACCCGCGTCTTGGGAGCGACAGGCACCGGCTTACCAGGAAGGAGCAGAGGAAGATGAAGGACACGAAGTAGAAATAGGCAAAGTCGCTGCCGCACTCGTTCTTGGTGAGGCCGGAGAGCGGGTCGCAGGCCCGGCCGCTCAGGCACGACAGCATGATCTCGTGCCAGGCCTCCCCCGTGGCGCTCCTGCGGGAGGGCAAGCAGGGGGGTTAGCACATCCCTGCCCAATTAACTGAGGTAATTAGGAGGAAGGTTGTGTCCAGGTGGTGAGAAATGTATTTGCATTAGGAGCCTCAGCAGCCAACAAAAGAAAGGAGAGTATTTCCCTCTGTTACGGGGAGGTAAAAGGAACCAAACAGGCTCAGAGAGGATATGCTTGGTTTATGGAGAATAAAACCAGATGGAGTTAAATAAGGCAAGAACAAAGCAGAAACAGGAAAGAATACAGCTTATATTCTGTCATTTTGGAGCACCTAACATCTCTGTACTAGCTCTGGTGGCAAACCCAGGGGAGATGCTGGGAAATGAAGCCGGGCTTCTCCACTCGAAATCCCCGTTGCTCTTGTCAGGAGATGCAGAAATACCAGGAAGGTCTGGTGGGCCACAGGGCCTTGGGTCCAGCTTTCATGACAGCCTCCTGGGTTTTCTCCTTTGTTTCTGGTCACCCACTCATTTTGGGTGTGAGAGCTGAAGTGACAGGTAGGTGAACCCCAAGAAAGTCCTAACATTTACCCTCTATTATGTGGCAAAAAAAAAAAAAAGGAAAAAAAAAAAAAAAAAGGAAAAACTCAGCAGGCCCAAAGGGTCTGCCTTCAAAATAACCAACTCCTGCAATGTGTATGCCTGGATCGGAGGCTGAGGGGTCCCTATGTTTGCTTACTCTGGCTTTTCACAGAACCTCAGATTTTCTCCCAGTATTACTGCACCACGCTCAGAGGTGCCATTAGGGCCATCCTACAGCTCCATTAAAAGCCCATTGCAGCAATGCTTACAACCACACAAAGTGGGTGCAAAGCTGTCCATTCTGATATTGAGACTTCAGCTCCCCAAAACACCCGCACAAACACCCAGGATTTGGCCCCACTTCCAAAGACGACAAATTCCAATGAGCAGCAGCGTTGGACAAAGCCCCTAGGCTCCTGGTGCCTGGGATGACTTAGTGCTCAGTGCAAACTGAAACAGCTCCCAGGCCACTCCGGATTATACAGCAGATTGTACCAGTGGCATTTAGTCCTTAAGCTCCATTCCCTTGTGCAGAAACACGCTCCTCATCACCATCCTGCTGCCTCCACATGCTCTCTCCCACCACATGGGTCTGGAGAGGAACCAGAGGTTGAAGAATTACCTGGTCTTATTGAAATTCAGAGTTTTGTTTCAAGTGACTATTCCGAGCTGGAGAGGGCTAATTTCATTTCCTGATATGCCAGTGTGTTGAATCTGATCCATCTAAGGGCAAACCCTTGGCATTCAGGACACGGAAGCAGGACTGGGTGCTTCACTTCAAATGCTGAGTGCCCAACTCTCAGCATATGCGAAAACAAAGACTTATTTACTGCTTGCATGCAGGTATTTAGTACTCTTCTTACCTGAACAGAAGCATCAAAGCTTGCAGGAAGGTACGGAAATTATTGTGCCGATTGATGGAGGTCTCGTCATCCAGAGCAATGTTTCCAAATACCTGCCACAGGGAGCAGAAGTGTTACAGGGCAAACACAGCCTCATGTAGACTCACGCAGGAGTGGTCAGCAAAGGTGGGTCAGGTTAGAAGGAGTTAGAAGCAAAAACAGTAAAATAATTTGTCCTGATTTGAGAGATCTGAATAGCTTGAATGGTTTCTGTGCTGACCATGGAGATAGAATTGCGTTGTGAAGATCAAATGGTGGAAAAAAACAGGATAACTTGCTTTGTCTTTGTGCAGACTCTTTCCAACGCTGCTGTTCAGCTCTAGCACAGGCCAAGAAAGCTTTCTCGTCTCTTTTCAGGAAGGAGTGATGCCTGAGCAACTCAGTGGCCGCAGCCGTGTCCCCTGCTCTCGCCCACGGGCCGTGCCCAGCACCAGGTGCCTGCAGCCCGGACCAGGTGTGTGAGCCTGTGCTCTCCCCTTGTACACTCACAAATATTAGCACCAGGTTCCACACAACACCTGGCAGTAAGGGTAGGAAAAGGCGGCCCTTTTTTTCACTTGTAGTTAACCTGACACCAGGCAGGAAGAGCTTTTGTGCCTCCTCCTAAGCCAGGTATCGATGCTGCTGCAGGGGCAGTAACCCACCCCGACCCCGCGGAACAAAATCAGGCTACTTCTGGTCAGTTTCAGAGCCAAAATTTTACCTGCATGCCAATAATGGCATAGATGAAGAAGAGCATTGCAATGAGGAGACACACATAAGGCAAGGCCTGTGGGAAAGGAGAGGAAGGCATTAATGACAGCAAACGCGTGCTTTAGCCTGTAGCACTTAATTCCTGGCAACATTACGTTCTGTAGTGTTTGTCCTTTAGGTGAAGGAGCTGGGAAGAGAATAGGGGCAATCCTGGCAGCTTTCAGCAGCCCTGGAACCAGGCATTTATCAGTTACAAGTCAGACTTGGTTTTCCAAGAGCTCTACACGTATCCTTGCAGGCAGACAAGCAGTAACCAGGGAACACACAATAAGAAGCTCTGCAGCAGGCACTGTGGCTACTGGCAGGCACTAGTGCTTCCTATGCATAATTGCATAAAGACAAACCTTAATTTTTAATGATCTTGCTATAAATTTAGTATGAGAAAATATATATATCCAAGGAACAAGTTTCTGCTCTGAATTAAGCACAGACTGTACCCCAAGAGGGCAAAAAGATTCTGAGCTTTCATGAGAAATCAACGAGCAATACAACATAATTATATCGCACAAGCTGGGAGCAATAGCTACTTTGCACTCAGGCTAAATGAAGGAGTAATTAATGCCTCTTAATTAGCAATAGCTGAAAAGCTGAGAAGCCCTGACCACGGGAAATGTGGGGACAGATGAGGGGTTATGCAGCCCTCAGCCAAGGGCTGACTGGTTTCTGCTGGGTACCTCTGCACAAGGGTGAGAGCTCAGTTTGGAGGGTGGGCAGAGGATGGACAGACAGATCCTGCCACGGACAGACAGCTGTGTCCCCGTTGGCCCAACATCCACCAGGCTGGGTGTCTGTGCTGCAGCCCTGCCTTTGGGATGTATCAGGTTCGTGTCCCCCCGCTTTTGCAGGGGGCCAGAGCAAGGCTGCAGCCCATGCCACGTGCGGTTTGTTTGTGTAAAGCACCTCTGGAGAAGCACGTTTCAGACTGGCATCATTGCCAATGTGTTAACGACCTGGCACCTGCCCAGATCATTTAGAAACGAAGACCTGGCTGAGCGGCCTCTCTCAGGTCCAACCAAGACTACGCAGTCCAAGGACACTCTCCTGGGTGGGAACATCCCAGATCCCACCTCTCAGCCTCTGGGGGAGGCTCTCGCGGCTGCAGCAAACCTCATGAGTTACAAGGTGAGAGCAGCAGCCATGTTTTCTCTCTCTGCCCTCAAGAAAAACATGGCCTAACGAATCTCATGGCTTGTGTTCTTAAGGCACTGCATGCCCTCCAGGCCTTTCCCATTAGTTGCTTGACAGTTGGGTTTCTCCTCTGTTAAGTTCTATCAGGACTTACATACACAAACAAATTACTCTGGGTAAACACGTTACCACACTTTTACTAATTGACTATGCCTCTTAACCTGCACAGAAGTGAAGTAAGTTGTTAACTCAAGCCTTGTGCTTGCTGCAGGCAAATAGCAGGCATGAAGGCCCTCAGTAGTCAGACTGTCTTCTCTTTTTGCTAATACCTGAACCTTGAGACTTTGCCCTATGGATTTTGTGATGGTTTCAAGGGCAACCTGAGTGCTATGAACTTGTTCTTGGTGCTTTTGGACTCATAGTCCAAAAAGCTCAGCACCTGCAGCGTTCAGGAGCTGCTCAGTGCAAATCAACTGATGTTGGTGCAAAACGAGCGTTACTGCAATTGCATGGTGGAGCTGCACCGTGGCCTTCCTTTGGTAAGGGGAAGCTCTTTGATGCTCAGTGGCTGATGCTGCAGAAGTGCAAGGTGTCTCCCCACGTCCCTTCCCTGTCCCCCAGTGGCCCAACGCTCACCTTAAAGGACTGCACAAACGTCCAGAGCAAGATGCGGATAGTGTAACCCTGGCGGAGGAGCTTGATAAGTCTGGCTGCCCTGAAGAGCCGCAGGAAGCTGAGGTTGATGAAGTTGTCCTGCGGAAAGTAAAGGTTTTGTGTCCTTCAGAAATTAACGCGATGAGAAACCACAGCCCGCAAAAAAGAAATTAAAATTACCAGCTTCACGATCTAAGCAGCAAATCGGCCACCAGAAAACCTTCCAAAAGAAACATTCGTCAGTGCAGATCACTCCACATGCAGCAAGTATGAGAAAATCCCTCTCCACAAGAGCCCTCCCCTCTACTCCTGGGTCAATGATAGAAAAGGAAATGGCCCTTCCACGCTGTCCAAGGAGGTCTTGTTTGCTTTGAGTAAGGCAGATTTTCTCCCCTAAAGACTCAGGGAGAGGTAATGGTGCCATGTTATCATTTTTATAAAGAACGAGGTTGTTTTGAAGTCTTGGTCAGCTTGCTTTCTGCAGTAAATTGATCTTAAGCCAAGACGGTTGTAACAGTCTGGATATGTAGCCTCTGCTATAACAAAGGAAGGCATTGTCCAGGGAAGATTAAAACATCCTTGATAAAATAAGGATGTTTTCTAACCTGCAGATTTTAAGTATTTATATACTACTTGTGATTGGACAGGCTTGTCAAGGAGAAATGGCACCAGCAAGACTTTGGGAGATGGATCACTGGTAGCAAATCGTTGGGGAGGTCAAGTGTTCAGCAGGTGGATGCCTTAGGAACCTGCTGATTTATTTTTTTAATTATTACTAAATATGCTTTCGTAGGTAGATCAAATAACTGCTGGAGACAGGTTCCGATTTCCATTTGTTTTGTGTGATTCTCCCCACCCCACACCCTGTTTTTTAATTTCCTTTATGGAAAAAAGGTTGCTTGCCCCATTGAGCTAATCTAGAGAGGGTTCTTTCCAAAACAAAACATGCAAAAGCCAGATCCCTCTTGCCCTCCTGTTTTAAGGAGATGAAAAATATCCCCCCGTTCTGTACCTATTCCAATTCACTTATTTGTGACTCTCTGGTCACAGCCACTGATTTGACTGAGTTAGCTAAAGAGAGAAAACGGCCCGCTTCAAACTGTCAAGCAGTGGAGGGGAAAATACAATCATGAGGAGCTCGTGTTGGTAAAGATGAGCAAAACCAGTCTTTCTCTTGTATTATCATTTTACCTGAAGGTACCCAGTTGTATTAACGTGACCCACATTTCTTGCTCATTTGGCTACAGAGCTCGTGCTGAATTTGGGGGGGCTTGTTGGATCTATTCATTCATTTAAATGCCAGCTCAGTTTTTGGGCCATTAGCATCGCATTCCACCAATCCCATCAAAGAGTTCAAGAAATCAGTCTCAGGCATGCACTTGGTTTCTCTCATGTTAAAAACGCAAGCAGCTCAGAGTTAGGCACAGACCGTATATCAGACTCAATCCTCAAATAAAGAGAAAAGAGAAAAGCATAGGTATGTTCCATGAAAGAGCAGACAACACGGAGCTCATTCAAGTCAGCAACAAGAAGCAGCTCTGGCAGGCAAAACACAAGCAAGGATTCCCCTGGGTTGGTGAAGGTCGACGTAATAGGTACTAAAAATCCAATACCTGTCTCTCAGCATCAGTTCTGTTTTATTTTTTGCATTGTACCTTCCCTTCACTGGCTGAACTCACCTTAACAGGTAAGGGCTGTACAAGAGCCAGGGGACAGAGCCTGAGCACGGCTGGAGAGCCAAGGAGCCACCGGCTGCCTGCTCCGGATCCTCCTGCCTGGGCTGCAGCGCGGGCAGCTGCACCCGGTGAGCAGCAGGGCTCGATCCAGCCCAGGGCAAAGGTTTAACCCAGAGCCCGTCGTAATCAAGGGAATGGCTCTGCAGGAGCTGGATCAGCCCTTACGTGACCCTGTTCATTGCACTCCTACAAATCAGGCAAATTATTACCTTCAGAGCATCACTCGGGCCAGATCGTCCCCATGCCTAAGGCTCCTCCAAGGAGCGTGCACACAGGCAGCATCTGCAGGATCCAGTTCTCTGTGTGTCAGCCTGCCTTCCCTCCCTCTGCCACGTTAATACAGCTTAGCAGCAAAACCTGCCTTTTGCTCAGCCTTTGCTATAATCTCATAACCACAGTTAGCACGATGCTCCACGTCTGATTTGGTCTGTGCTGGCTGCAAAGCCGCACTTCGCACAGGCCAGCCCTGCACTGCCTGGGGATTTCTACAGGATAGGGGTGTGTGCGCGAGATGAGTGGGGACTTCAAAACTGTGCTTGGCTGCAAATTTCCACTCCCTGGGATTTGGATGGGCAAATAGTTATTATTATTATTATTTTTTTTCCTCCCAGTCCCAACCTCTCCTTTTTTGGCTTACCCACTGCCATTTCCCCTAAAGGGCAGCGGAAGCCCCAGCTCCGTGGGGAATCCCTCGCAACCCAGGAAAATCCAGCATCACCCGCGTGCGCAGAGCCCGCAGAGGACTGTTCTCTGCGCCATTCGTCGGGAGGCAAAATTACACACGCTTGTGACGGGTGGGAGGGCTGGGCGTGCGTAACCCTCCAGCACACCACGTAGAAACCCCTCCTTTGGCCACGCAGCTCTCCAGGCAGGTATCAGCATTGCATGCATTTAAAGGGGAAACTCCACGTTGCGATATTTCTCGTGGATGGCAGTGTTTTGCATTGATTCTCCTTCCTTCTAGCTATCCCCGTAATACGTGACATACACATGGTCGTCTTCTGGATCATCAGGGGCTTTGTTTCCAGGTATTTTGTTTGCTTTTCTGTTGCACAGATGCTGAAAAGGCTGCCAGGTGCTCACAAGAGGCACCATTGCTTTTTGGTTTTGTGGTCCACCTGAGGACTGGCAAACTGTTTGACAAGCCTTTCTCTCTGCCTCGTCACTGTTTCCCCAAAAGAGGAGGTGGCTGGGGTCTGGTGCTGAGGGCACCCAGCTGCCCACAGACCCCAGGGGGTTCCATGCAGTGCATCCCCAAGCTCAGTGAAAGCACAGGGGAGGAGGGAAGGGGGATAAGAGACAGTACAAAGAACTGGCCTTGCCTGCTGTCCAGCCATGGACAGCCTGCTCTTTACATTTTCTCAGGATGTTTTTCATAAAAAAAAAAAAAAAAAAAGCAGAAAATCCACAACGGATAGGGCATACAGCCCTAGGTCTCCTCCTCTTGCATCCAACAGCATAGGTTTCCTCCCCAGCACAGGAGCTGTGCCCCCTGTCCGCAGGGATGCAGAATGAGCTCTGCCCTGCACGCCAGCAGCAAAGCACTCAGTGGATTTAGTGTTTTGGACTTTAAAACCTGAAACAGGCACACATGAGCTTTCCATGGCACCGCTGGATGTGCTCTGGAGGATTAGCAAAGGGGGTTACCCAACACTGCCACAAAACAATAACGCCAGCAGAAGCTGGGCTGCTCACCCTTACCTCTTACGGGTGCCCCGTTGCAAAACACAAAACAACCCAACACCCTGGAACTTCAGATTTCTGTCATCAGCATGCCTGAAGTTGCAAAGCTGCTGTAGAGGCATGGGAAGAGGGGTCGACCAAGCCAAGAACAGGAGCACTGATGGCACTTTGGCAGCTCTTCTGGCAAGAATTAGTCTATGCTGCTGAGGAACTACCATTGCGGAAAAGGTATTTAAGCACATGAACTACCTTTGATGAGTGGTCCAATTTAAATGTCTGCGACACTGCCAGTATCGCAGAAGAGCCACTGAATCTTGCATTGGGTCCTGTCTTCCTTTGAAGCCTGGGGAAATCCCTTCCTGATTTTCAGAGGATGAATATTTTTGCCACGCCTGCCTGTGACTACCATCACAGCCAGAAAGACTGGAAAGATGGTTTTATAAGTGCACTATGATATCTCTCTCTGTTCCCCTTTTAATTTTGGTGCTACTGCTGCAGTCACTGTGGCTCCCATCAGCAGCAGCAGAAGAAGGAAGGCAGCTTGGTGCCCCCAAGATCTAACTCATGGGCCTTGGGCACCAAGTGGTGGAAGGAGACTGGACCTGGGCATATGGCCACAGAGACCACAACCCTAACAATCGTAGGATGAACATTTAAACTCACAACGCTTTAACAGCAATGAGGCCAAAATTCGAGCAAATGAAGATAAGCTCATTTTTCCACTATTCACATGAGCAGCTGATGCCAGAGCACTTCTCTGTGCTAACTGGGCTTGGGGTGCCCCATGATGAATTACCCAAAGACGTCCCCAAGCTCCCACACACCACCGTGGTTCCAGCCACTGCAGCACCCACAGAGGACACGCTGCTCAGATCACATGGAGCAAACCTCCAGCGTACAGACCCTCATTTCCTTCTTCGCTGTTTCCTAGCAAAATGTTTCTTCCTGGACCCGCCGTTAGGTGAGCATGGAGGGTATGTGCAGGCTGTCACGAAGCCTCACGTTGATTTGTTTCTGAACAGCAATTGTGCAACAGAAAGTCCAGACATTAAGTTAGAATAGATCCAAGAGCTTTGGTCGGGTGACTGAGTGTTTTTTGATAACCTCATGGTCTCACTCATGTTATTATTAATCATAGCCAGAATAATTAAGAATGGAATCTTTTCTTTATTTTTTTTTTTTTTTTTTTTTTTGATTACATTTTTCCTTATTCATCCTTTTTTGCTTAATTTTTGATTTTCAAAGGTTGGTGTTTCCAAGGACACCTTTGGAACTAGGCACTCAAATTCACACTGGGATATGGTTCCCAGTTCTTCTCAGCCCTATTCATACTGTGGCTTCTGCATCTCACTTGAGGTATTTGCTTTTGCATCCAGGGACTCTGCGTCCTTTGTGGTGGCAAAATACTTCCATATCTTGGTATGCCAGAGTTCTCAAAGTTGAATAAAAAAGAAAAAAGGGATCTTTCCTATGACTTCTCTTTTGATTTGAGGGAAGTAAGTCCGTAATGGCTTTATTTATTTATTTATTTTTCCTTACAAGAACCATTGGCTTGAAATACAAAGACAGTCGTAAATGTTCTGCTTCCCTCTCCAGAAAGCTCAGCACATCTCATCGTAAAAGGAAAACAAAAACAGTTTCTGAGAACTGAATTTGGTGCCACCACTTACAAAAGGAAAGGTTTCCCAGCCAGGCCATCCAGAAGCATCCTTCCTTCTTATTCTCATTCAATTTTCCACGAAAATAAAGCAAGTGTCAGTCTCCCCTTTATCAGTGTCGGGTGTAACAAACAGCGGAGAACAGGCTATTGGTAACTGCATTTGCCTCACGTCACCAATTAGCCAAGGGGAAGAAGATGCAGAACAGAAGCCAGTTTTGAGGCACGCTGCAGTGAGGCTTTTTCACCAGTGCAATCGGAAATCTCATCAAAACAAATTAAATTAAAGAAAAACGAGAGAAAATAAAAGCAGAGAATTTAAATAATTGTTTAAATTCAATGAAACCAACCGTGTCCTATATGTGATGTTTTCATGGATGGATATTTGCAAGATTATTTACAAATTTATTTTTTTGAGCAGCAGGTGCACAACATACAGACGGAGATATGGTTTTCGCATTGTATGTTGATTGGATGGCGTGATTCAGCAGGTAGATAAGGAAAATAAAGAACAAAACAGGAAACAAAAGAGAAAATGAGTAATCAGGACAAGCAAAAAAGGAAACTCTGAAAATTTCACTGGAAAAAAACTGTTGGGCTTTTGGGGGTGTTATTTTTATGATAATTATATAAATTAAAGAATGCTTCAAACCAAAACAGGTTCTGAGATCCTAAAGGTAACACAGACAGTGCAGTTGTTATTTGCATTTCTTTTAGTAATGCAAATTGGGAGACAATTCACAAACACTTCTCAGGATGTTTTTTTTTTTTTTTTTTTTTTTTTGTATTTCCAGGCACAGAAATAGATGTCAGTTTGCCATACACCCATTTGGCCTCCTGAGGCCGGCCGGAGGAGCAAGGACAGCTTCTCCTTCGTGCCACCTGTTTTACTACTTTACTCCAATTACCAACAGGGTAAAAAAAAAACTGACATGCATGTTTTTTGCCTAAGGAAATAAAAAAATATGTATATTCCACTGCATTCACAAAGTAAATTACATATGACATGACTACCAAATTAAAATAAAGCAATTGATCAACACATTTCTTTTCCTTTTATCTTTACTTTTCAGTGGTTCAAAATACCGGTGCAGCAAGGCTGGTGGAAGCCGAGACTCTCAAGATGAGACCGCCCAGGTGAGCAGACTCAGTTACCTTGGAGGACACTCACAGTTGGAAAACCATAAATTAGTCACGCAGAAGACCAGTGCTCCTGCAACTACTTGCTAGCCTGACCTCAAAATCAAGCAAAATACGTCCCTGCCCATGGAAGGGGTATTGGGCTACGTGATCTTTAAAGGCCTCTTCCAACCCAAACCAATCTGTGATGCACCCCCAGAAAGCGTCCCGCCACCGTCAGCAGCAGGAGGGCTTCACAGTTTGTTTTGGGGATGGGTGCCCACAAATGGTAACATCAGCACTGTGGCCAACACCTGGGCTTCTCTCTGCCTGAGAAACTTTCCTGTATAAATGGGCAACGAGGGGGCTGAACACATGGGGCAGGGCCAACTGCCCCCAGGAACCTGCACGGCTGCCCAGCAGCTGTGGGCAGCTTGGAGCAGAGGAAGGCAAAGAGAGAAGAGGGCATCCTACGGTGGGGACATGACTCTGGGTCATGGGGGGCAAAGACCTGATCTCCTCTTTGGTTACTCCCAGCTCCGTCACACAGTGCGGAGAGCTGCTGCTCCCCATCTTGTGCACCAAGCCCAAAGCCAGGCTAAGCACGGCTAAGCACTGGGTGCAGAGCAGATGTTCACCCTCGGTTACTTTTCTCCCCTACCTGGGAACATGAAGGGCAAAAAATAGTTGGGCAGAGTCAGTAGACACACGGGTAAAGACGGCATGATGCCTCCAAATGAAAAAATGCCTTCCCACATGTCCTCACCTCAGCCCTGGTGCTCTGCACAGCCCTGGCTGCCCGCAGACAGCTTCAGCCCTTTCATTTGTAATTGGTTCTAAATCGCAGAGGTGTAAAATGACCTAGGCACAACCCGAATTTAAAATAGCAGCCTATACATTACAAAGGCGGTTGAAAATATAAATCCATTGTGCCACTTCCCAAACAGTGAAACAGTGCTGGTGTTTCCCAGGCAGCTCTGGGACCCCTTGGGCTCCCCTGATGTGCCATGGGTCAGGGTAGCACACCCTGCCGCCTCCTGTGGACCCAACAAAACGGGACCAGAGCAGCATGGCACCCTTCTGATTATCTTCCACCCAAGGTGCCATAAAGCGTCCTCAGGCCTCAGAGGGGATGGGGGGTTGCACTGGCAGTGGAGAGCATGTGACAAGACAATCCACACCACGAGGCTCTGGATGAAGCAAATGCTCTGTGATAGAGAGCCTGCAAGCTGCTGTTAACCGTTGTTGTATAAATGCAGTCTTCAGGGCACTGCTGCAAATTCTCCCTTGAGCAATGAAGCAGTGAGTCAATGCATCGCCTTTAAGCCCAGTAAGCTACTTCCTAACGCCTCTCTGGCACAATGCGCATGATGTGCTCGAACTCTCAGCCCATCGCCCCGTCTGGAGGCTCAGAGATGGATGCAGGCAGCTTACAAATAATACACTGGTGGCTGCAAAAGCCATCCACAGCGTGAGTGTGCTGCTGCAAGCAGGCACAGGCTGGAGGGAGATCAGAGAAGTGCCACATGAAAGAAGTTTTGAAAAACAGCTCTAGCAAGTAGGCAGGGGGGACCTCTAGGCACTCTGCAGGGGAAAGTATGTGGGCAGGAGACACGGTGGCTATGCAGAAATGCTGCAGAAAGGGAAGATTTAGTGAAAATGGAGCTCAAATTGGTCTGTGGATTGAGAGATAGAACCAAGAGGTAAGGAGCTGGAGTGGTAATGGGCAGGACATGGGTTTGATGTCAAAGAGATGTCTGAGAGCAACTTCATGCTGGATGCACTGCCAGAGCAGGCTGAACTCCAGCAGGCAGTCCTCCCCGAGGTTTGGCTTGATGGATCTAGTTAGTCAAACCAAAAGACTCAATTATTATCTGGAAGGATAAAAAAAAAGTGTATAGATGCTTGGGAGCTTAGCTCTAATGGATTTTGCTGCCTGTTTTAGAGAGAATTCATGCTGCTCTCCAAAGGCATCCCTGCACTGCTGCACTATCTGATGCTGGAAGCCAGAGGAAGCACTGCAGAGCAGAGGTTGATGCAGCAAGGTGGGTCTCAGGCGGGTCTCTGAGAGCACATTTAGCGTCAGTTCAAAGACCAAGGGAAGGTGAGGAGCCTCTAACTATGCACTAACTCTTATCTTTTCTCTTCCTGAAGGGGCATTTACCAGACCTGGAGGCCACAGGCTCCTGTAACAACTGCGAGTTCACTGTGCCGGTAACACTGGCACAAGGATGGTGTGAAAAGAAGTCTTGGCCCTTGTTTGTGGCTGACTTGCAAACATTTCCATAGATTTTCAAACCAAGGCAAAGGTTTGAGTGCCTAAACCTGGCAAGAAAACACGTCCCAAGGCAGAGGGAATGGAGGCAAGCATCCAGTGCCTGCCAGAGCACAAACCTCCTGATGCACACGGAGGTGGTAGCCAGACCTTGTGCTTGAGCTGAGTGACTCTACCCTGGCTGTAGGCTGTGCACTAAGAGCAAAAAGCAATGCAAAGTCTGCAGGATTCATCAACTGTTAAACACCATTTGCATGGGGAGTAAAAGTTGGCTTTTTCTGTATTTTTTTTTTTTGTACCAAGGAGGTTAGATAATAATGTATTTTGTTAGCAGCTGTAATATGGTCTTCAGCACCAGCTGAACGTCCTGTAAAGAAGTCTGGGGAACATAGTGCTTAGCACACATAAAACAGGTTTATAAGCAAATCCTGGGGACTGAGAAGAAAAAATTATGGTAAAGTTCAAATCCATTACATACAGATACAGCATCATCAGCTAAAACATGCATTGGGAAAGGAAAGGAGCACATTTCTAAATTGGATAATTTCAGGCTGTCAAGGCTTGAGTCATTTGCTGCCCTTATGGAAAAATCCTCTAGAATTTAATGGTACATTTGTGCACTTAATGTAATCTCCAGGAATCATTAGCAGGGAGAGAGCAGACATGGGAAGGGTGGCCAATGAATCCTGTGATATAGTTATGTTTTGTTTTTATTTAATTAATAATTGCCCTGCAAAACTTTTGTACACAGAACAGAAACTCTGTTCCCCCAGTGCAGACTGCACAAGCTGGTGAGTTTCTGGTTGCTTTTATGCTCCCATTCTCTCTTTTCTTATCACCTTTGCCCTGTACCATAATCAAGATGGGCTGGGAGTGACAGACGAGATGCTGGTGTGCATGTGCCCTGCAAAGCACCGCACGCTACAAGCCAGCAGTCTTCATTAGATTCCTTTTGATATTGTCCCTCTCTTATATTCAACAGGATTTTTCCATTAATAAGCAAAAAATGGCTCGGGGTCAGAGCCTTTTCCTGAACAAGAAATAGAGCCTGCTTCCTGGCAGAGTCACCAGCACTGTTGTTCTCATCAGAGCTTTTGGCACGAAAGGCTCTGGGGCAGCCAGCAGTGCTCATCTCTGTGGAAAGAGCAGAGCTGATGCCAGGTCACCCAGGGACCCTGTCACACTGTGGGTCCCCGAAGCAGCTCTAGGGCTGGTGGGGAAAAGGTGCAATGTCTCAACAGGGTACAGCTTTGTTGGTAAATGAAGCAAATTGAGCAAACTGTACTTACCGCAATCTCTGTTACTAAAATATCAGTAATACTTCCCAACACTGTTACAAAATCAAAGACATTCCAGGCATCTCGGAAATAATTCTGCCAAATGAGAACACAAAGGGGATAGAGGGATCCAGGGGTTATTATCTCTTTGCAAGACAATTTTGTTTGTTTTGTTTGCTTGTTTTTAAATGTGCATCATGAAATAGAAACATTTCATGTAGAAATGGTTGAAAATAAATGAGGAAGGCACATACCAGCACACCAAAGGCAATGATCTTCAGCACACATTCCATTGAAAACATGGATGTAAACACAATATTCAGGCATTTCAACATTTCTTCATATGCTTCTGGAGCATCATAGAACTAAACCAGGATGGAAGAAAGGATGTTACTGAAAGATCCCTTACGACGGCAGAGTAAAACCTTCCCGACTGTCTCACCTGACTGCAAGACCTCTGCCCATTCTAGTGTGTTGCTTTAAGCAAGACTTTGGGTAGGAACATGGGTATGCATGCCACGCCAGAATCACAGCATTGCCTACAGCTGGGGTACACCCGTGACTGGGGGCCTGCTGCTGTGTACATCTCCATGCAAGCACGTCACTGACCAGCAGGGAGGAAGGGCATTTTCCAAAACCAGAGAACAAGTGCACAACTGTATTTAATTCCAGCACACCCTAAGAAGATGGTGACCACTTGGTTGTGGAATACTCTACGCTAGACAAGGGTTAGGAGGGGAGATTATCCACGATAACCAGACACCCACATCTCGTCCTTCTAGGGACTGTGTATCTTGTCCCTGAAGCCTGACACAAATTTGAGCAATCTCCTTGGCACGGCCGGATTTAGAGCACCCCCAGGGAGTGAACCTGCTGTGTGCAGGAAGCACAGGCTGAGCCCAGTTCCCACTCACAGTGTCTGATCACAACCAAACTACCTCCCTCTGGGGACAGAAGAAATCCCCCATGGCCTCTAAAACCAACCTGAGGGAGATCAGAAGTGTCGATGTTCCTGCCAAACCCCCCAGCTGAGAGCACAAAACCTCCACAGCAAACACCGTATTTTCTAGCCCAAAATTGCAAAGATTCAGTAACAGCCCACTAACCTTCATCATGAGAACAATAGTATTGAGTGCAATCATGACCATGATAAAGTACTCAAAGGGAGGGGACACCACAAATTTCCACATCTTGTACTGAAAAGATTGCTTGTTCTGAGGCATGTAGCGGGTCAGTGGCTTGGCACTTATGGCGAAGTCTATGCAGGCCCTCTACAAAACAGAAATGGGATGAAAAGAATACAAAAAAGGGCTGACAGTCTCCATCAGTCAGGATATTTCTGGGAGTGGAGGATGTAGCAGAGGATGGCATTTCTAAGCCTTTCCGACACTCAGTTCAAGTACTGAATACTACTGTGAAACGCAGCACACCAGCCCCAAACTGTGATCAATCCTGGACACTCATGGGAATCCCAAACCCCGCAGCACTCCTGTAGCCTCCTGCAGCCCTGTTCATCACCAGGTGGGTACCAATCCCTTCCTGCTTAAGGAAATAAGCTTTAAATTCATGGGCTTGCTTAAGAAAACACTGCCAATTCCTTCTGACACAGAATTCCAGAAACCAGAGGACTGGTGAAGATGCTATCTGTGTTAAAAACAGAAGTATTGTGAAGTTCAGGTGCATCCTCACGCACAGCAAAACCTCTCCACCTAATAACTTCTATGAAACGTGAACTGAACTCAACCAATAAATTACCCAACAAGTATTACTGGCTGTACCCTCAAAGACACCCTTAATTGACAATTTCTGTTCACATTTTTATAAGAAGAAAAGTGCATTAAAAATGATTTCTACCCACAAGAAGTTTTGATTCTGAAACATTTTCTCATCTTGGATTGAGATAAAAATTCAGAATCTCAAATGTTGTCATACTGCAGATTTCAAGAAGAATACTTTCTGTCCAGTTGAAAAAAAATGTGGGTAAATCATCTCAAAATACTCTACTTTATTTTGGACTTTTTGTTCAAACAGACAGACAATTGAAACACTCAGTAACTGATTAAAAGTCAACTCTTTTAATCAAAAATCCAGCTCCAGTTTCAAAATGAACGAGACTTTTTTTTGCACAACAGGTAGTTGAAGCCCAGTGACCCCAGACAAAGGATTTTGCAAATGCTAAAATTTTGCCTGGGTTCTTGAGGAAACTGGATACATCTGTGGAAGAATGACAGACAGATGCTGCTAACTACAGAGATATCACGTCCAATTCAGGAGGTTCCTAAGCTGAAAATGGTTGCATTTGCTACGGTGTTAAATGAAAGCATTGTGCGTACTTGCCCCATTCTTATGCATTTCCCAAGGAATCTCCTTTTGGCTGCTGACAGGAGGACGCTGTCTCAGCCAGGCAAAAAAAAAGCCTGGTGAGAGCAGCTTTCCACTGGGGAGCAGCAGCAACTGCATTTCACTTCGATTTCTGATGAGCAGCCCCTCTCACACCAAGCACTTCTGCCTCCTTTTGCACATACATGCTTGAGCTAACACACAACGCTATCTCCACTTGGAAGTGGAGGTGTGATCAAGAGGGATATGGGCACTGCTTAGCTCAAGTGCAGCAGCTGGGGACTCGCCCTGCTTTTGTTTTAATGCAAAATATGAAAATCTCCAAGAGGCTTGGTGCCTATTCTCTAGGCCCTACATTCAGCACATCACACCACACGTTCTGAAGCCCTTCCTGCTGCAGGAGGGACGTGGAGTGAACTCCCCTCAGTATCAAGGTGCTCTGGACCCCCAGGTGCTAACACACACAGTGGCTGAATTCATAAGACGTGGGTACCTCGTTTTTCTCTAGGCTGCATTCTGACATCACTTTATCTCCTTGCTCTTGGAAGGTGATGATGATTAACGCCACAAAGATGTTCACAAAGAAAAAAGGGAAGACAACAAAATACACCACGTAAAAGATAGACATTTCCATTCGGTAGCCAGGGCTGGGACCCTGTTCCTCGTAGGTAGCATCCACTGAATGCTTCAATACACTGCAAGCAAGCGCAGAGAGAGAAGAAATGTTAGTGGAATCAGTGAGAAGCACCAATGACACCCCACAGTCGCTCGCTGGCCTTCACTCGCACGGAGGGTTTTCCCACATATGCTCAGGTCAAATTCATTCCCTCCTTAGTGGCTGGGAAGAAGTTTTCCTCGAGGATATGTTAGGGAAACCTTCTCTGTTTTCACCATTCTGATGAATGATTGCCATCTGCTACGTACAGATCCACATATCCAAGTGAGGGGGAGAGGATACTGTTAGATCTGGCTTCTCTTCTGCTCTGGTCAATATGAATAAAATACGGGTGGGAAAAGAAAGGTACTGATGATCTCTGAGTATCCAGGGGAACAGTGAGGGTTTGGAAAGGACATGCTGATGCTCTGAGTTTTCTTCTCTATTTTATTAAATAACTGAATATGGAGGACAAGGAAGTCCTGCCACGTACACACCCCAACCATGAGCTGCAGTCCCAGCAGAAACGTCTGCCAAAATAAAGCCATATGCTGAACAGCCTGGAGGCTCAAATACCCAGTATACTTTCAGCATAGGTCACAATACTTTTCCCCTTAATTTTCTTATATTTCCATTACAAATTTTACACTCAAGAAAGGTGCACAAGGCCAGGAGACAGGAGCAAGCAGGCTAGTCAGCTCTGAAAGCCTCCTCAGCATCAGTGTGCAAGCTCAGAAGAGTGCCGAGAAAAAGGCAGAACGCTGTACACTGACTCACCCACAAATGACAAAAGGGGAAGTTAAAGCTTGGCTGATAAAATGTTCCTATTCCACAGGTCACCTGCCCTTGACGTGTCCCTGGGCATGGAAAGCTGCCACTACCCCTGCCATAACGTCTGACCCCACCAGCCCCATGTACTCACGTTGGCCACCCTTCTCCTGTGGAGACAGTGAAAAGCGTCAGCAGAGCCCACAGCACGTTGTCGTAGTGAAACTCGTATTTTTTCCATTCCCTGGGCTGTGCCTCCACCTCATTTTTTTCATAGTCAAGGTACTGACCCCTAGGAACAAGAGATCAGACCAAATGGGAGAATTTCAGACCAAATGGGAGACCAAATGGGGACAATACCCCAGTGCAGCAGGGTCTGACCACGGACAGCCCCGAGGTTTGTAGATTCATCAAATGGTTTGGGTTGGAAGGGACCTTGAATACCATCTGGTTCCGTGCACATCCCACCAGGTCAGGCTGCCCAAAGATAGGGAACACAAGCAAAGGCTAGGGGCGCCTCAGGAACTGGGCCCGAGGTTTAGAAATTAAATAAATGTCATCAAGACATTCATTTGCTGGACAAAACTGACAGCTGATGGCATGCTTGCCCCAAGCTGTCTGACCTTACAGAAAACTCTGTTTGATGGGGAGCAGCCTCTGGTTCCTACTTGAAGGCTGTATCTAACTTAGAATTGGTCCTGCTTTGAGAGACAGGAGCTTGGACCTGGTATCTGGAGAGTTCTTCACCACCCTAAGTTCTTCTCAAATTTCACACTTTTCTGCAATGCATCTGCTCTATTGCAAGGCAGAGCTGCAGTGAGAGCAGCCGTGCTGCTGCCCCACGCTGCAGGGACACCAAGGGGAGATGGATGGACGGACGGACAGGCAGCCCCAGGCAGTGCTGAGGATGCAGTTTGGGTGCCAAGGAAAAAGGCAAGCGAGGAAGACACCTGCTGCAGGGAGCAGCACATCTCCACAGTCTGCTGCCAAGGACAAAGCATGATAGGGCTCTTAAGATATTCAAATGCAGTCCTTTCTTCTAGCTAATTAGGAGTTCTTTAACTTCTTACTGACTCACTTTTGATTATTTATTCATTCTGTTTTCTTAATTTGCACAAGCTGTGAGAAACCATGCAGCAGGTAGAAAGAGGAATCGTGCCACCCCTCCCAAGGTGTGCTCTACCTTGAATTCACACCCAGCCCTGGCTGGGAGAAGGAGCTTTCTCCCCTGCATAGTTCATGCATTCGAATAACCATTTACTAGAGCACCACCACCAGGAACGGTGAAGGTATTAAAACAACGAAAGGGAAAATTCACCTCTAGGGTAACTGTGCTGAAGTAAAGGGAGCCTTGCGACACTCAGCAGATACCCAAATGCTGCAGCTCTGGGACAGCCCGGAGCTATTGGTGCCAGAGGAACCGCAGGCTCCTTCTGCAGCCCCTGCCCAGCCGTACCTGCAGTCCTTCTCCAGCTCCTTCGACTCATCAGTGCAGTAGAAGAATCTGCCTTTGAAGAGCTGCACAGCAATGACGGCAAAAATGAACATGAAGAGCATGTAGACTATGAGGATGTTGAGGACGTTCTTCAGGGAATTCACCACACAGTCAAAGACGGCCTGGGGATGGGAACAAGGTTACGGGACTGCGAGGAAGGCAGAGGGCACTACCCTGGCACCTAGCATCTACCTGCACGTGGGAGTAGTTACCCAACACGTAACCCATGTGTGGTTTCATTGACTTGCACAGCACGTGTTTGGTCCATGCTCACTGCAGGAAATAATTCTGGCTTCCTACAGCTCCTGCTTTCTTGGTGGGTTTGGTGGGCCACCAAATGCTCTGGTGCAGCCCGTAAAATTCATCAAGACAGAGAAATATTAGTCCTAAGCAAATATTCCCATGGCCAATTATGAAATGAAAAATTTACTTGTGTTTAATTTATTCACAGTGAATAGGGAAAAACCTCATCAAATATGTTCCTCATGGACTGTTATTTGAACTGTTTGAATCATAAGAAAAATACACCAGATGCAAAACAATCAAATGCTTTGAACAGTATTTCTTTCTAATGAAGTGTCTACCAAAATCAAGTGTGAATAATCTAGTCAGCATATGTCACTTTTGAACTCCTCCCGAATAACTTCTCAAATACATTTATTATTTAGTTATTAGTCACTGATTCACTGTTACAAGTAATTTGCAGTTTAATTTTAGGCTGCGAAGTCTGTCATAATAATAGAAATGGAGCTGTGTTACTGCCTGAGCATGGGGTTTGTACAATAGTGTTTCTGTTTCTCTGAATGGCAGTGAATAATTCCCAGAATTACACTCCTGATGCAACCTAGAAACCCAAAATTAAAACACTGGAAGCATCTCTAATCACCCTATTAATCTTGCTGATTGTTGCATACAAGATCATATCCAGGAAAAAAAATGAAAAAGTATTTTGAACACAAACCATGTGAATATGACTTCTGCTTCATAGAGATTTCTGATTTCTTCTTTAGAAATGGTAAAATTACTCTGTAAAATGACTTCAAAATAAGGAAGGCATTCAATAAAAAGCTAACGTTGTGTTCTGCAGTAAGGCAGAGCTGCTGTCGACTGTTGCACAACCCAAGAACTGTGCATTTCACATTTCTAAACAAATAAAGACCATTTTCTACATTGTTCAACATTACTCTTCCTTATCTTTTGAGGTAAATTTAGCACACATAAAAATGCATGAAATGAAAATTAGTTGGGCATGAATTGTGGGTAAGGACAAAGGCAAATCTGTATAATAAGTAACCCTGATTTTTACGTAGCATTATGTGAAAAGAGGAATTGTCCGACGTTGCTTCACCACTGCACAAGCACCCTTCGCTTCTCCCCTATCTCCCCGAGAAAAGAGCCTGTAAGTGCTGCTGACACAGGAAGACATTCTATAACAGATATTCCAGAGCTCCAAAACTCAGAAATGATTAAAGTTTGTAACTCCTTCCACCCTCTGCTACCAGGGCTGGCCCTGTCTCAAAGCGTTCCTGAAATGGTGCTGAATAAGTAACCACAGGCCATTACACTTATTTTACTTTGTAACTTAGCATTCGAGAGATGAAAGGCTACTGCTAGAAGCCCCCGTGCTATATATTCTTTAATAGAAAAGATGAACAGATTAAAACTCCTCATACAGCAATGACAGTTCTCCTTAGACAGGCCGTGGAAAATCTTGCAATATTCATATTAAGCTCTCTAGTGAAAGTCAAAGACTCCAAGGCCTATTTTCTCATGTATCATTTGTAGGGGCATCACATGTACAAACTGTAATTTAATTTATTTGCATTTTTTTTTCTTTCTTTTTTGGGAACTTTGATTTCTTAATGTGGATTTGCAATAATTCATAAAATTGCATACAATGTTTGCAAAAGAAACAAGTGTTTGACATTTGCTAAACATCTGCACGGCTATTTTTACAAATCTGGCAAAGAGATTAATTGCAACAAAATAAAAGGAACAAAAATAACTTGGATGAAGTTTACTCCGTCAGCTTCCACTTGGATCAGTTGCAAGCCTCCAGAGAAAGAAATATTTGAGGTCATTCTCTAACCTTTAGTTTTGGCAGCCGTTTAATGGTCTTCAGTGGTCTTAGGACCCGCAGAACTCGCAGCGACTTGATCGTGTTGATGTCCTTGCCTTTGGTTCCTCTGCAATGGATAGAGGGCACAAGAAAACAGAAGGAATAGTTTGGACCTGAGGCCATGAACAAAAACACCTGGAGAGAACCAGCTCTCTCACAGGTGTGGGGTGCCAGCCTCACCACGGATGCTGAGTACTAGCCAGGACCGCAGATGAGCTCCCACCTGGGACACGTTCGCCACCACACAGAAGGGGTGCTTGGGCAGGACAAGGACCTTGCCCTGTTGAGCCCCGTGGGCTCTCCAGCTACAGCTCATTTCCCTGAGTGTCCCCAGGGAACCAGAGGCCTCTTTACCCACCCAGGCAAGAGCCACGGCTGGGGCAGCCGCACGCACGGGCTGAAGGCACCGGGAACGGAGGCTCAGCATGTCCACCCCAGCCATGGGCAGGAGAAGGGAGAAGGTGACGCGTGGCACTCATCCTGCCCCAGGCACCTCGGTGAGACAGGAGGATGTTTCTCTGTGCTTCTTGCACTTCTCCGCCAGGGAAGTGGAGTCTGGACAGGCAGGCAGTGACCGGAGGGAACTGGAGGCCTTGGGAGAGGGGCAGCGCTCTGTGTGCCCTTACCCTCATCCTTGGGTCTCTTTTGGAAGACATGCTACCAAACCCATGCTGGACCATGTAATATGATGGCATATTACATGCCTGGAGCAGTGCTAGGACAACTTCCCACTTACGCATGCAGATGCTGTAAGTCACATTTTGGTTTTAGTTTTTGTGTGTGCAAGACATGAGACCATTCCTGTCATTTCCATTAAAAGGTTTTAGGGAAGGACAGAGTTCCTTTCCTCGTGCACTTCCAAAATAAACAAAAAAGAATTATTCCCCAACACACACCAAGACACAGTCACATCGTCTTCCAATCCAACAGCAAAACAATGGCATTCCCCTTCATTTAGTATGAAGTGAAAAATGGGATGGAAACCTTTAACAGTAATTTATTCATGGCTGTAGGCTGGGTCTGAGGCTACTAGAGTAACACGGGTGGGAATGAATAACATGTTGAGCAGATGTTGATATACCTATCCTGCACTCTTCGGTTTGCTAAGTAAAGTTTCTCTTCTCCAACAGGAAAGCAATAAAACCACAAATAACCCTAGAGACCCACACGAGGTATGTGCCGAGAGCGGGCTGCAAGCTCCCCCAGCCCCTGTCAGCAGCCAGCGCTCTGTGCTGTGCTAAAGGAGAAGCCCCAAGAGGGGAAGAAACAACCTGGTTTAATTCCTGACTGACCTCTTTGAGCCCTGGAACATGGCTTTTTGTGATTTATCCACTTCTAAAAGACTAACAACTCAATGCTAAGACTGTTTTAATCAGTACAAATACTGGACTGGAATCTGCCACCTACAAACACTCATTGCTGTCTCATGTCCAGATTCTTTTTCCAGTTATCAGTAACTGCTGTTGCCCTGAAATGCAATTGGAAGTGAGACATAGGGAGTTTTTGAGGGCCATAGGATACATCCCAGCGACCCATAAGTTGAACACAAGCTTCCTCAGCAGAATAGAGATGGAGCAGAGGAGGAGCAGAACGGACCTTTACCTCTCCTCCCCCTGCCTGGTCTTTCAGGGGTGCTTTAGGGCCATTTTCAGCAGCTGCAGATGGAAGGTGCCTGCTTGCATGCCTGTAAGTCCAGTAGGTTGTGCTAACAGAGTTACAGGACTGATTTAACTCTGCAGAAGAACTATTATATATAGCAGAAGTGGAAACAGGTCAGTAGGGAGGAGACAGCACCTGGTCACCCAGCTCATGGCCATCACCTTGGCTGCTCCCTGTCCCCCTGGAAGGCCAAGAAAATTGATCCAGGCACTCCGCGTGGTCCAAGACTGGGGGTTTTACTGGGCGAGGAAGGCAGAGCAGAAGGGGGTGAAGCAGCAGGGTCTGGGGGATGCAGGGGTGAGAGAAAAGCAAAGGTGAGAGGGTTGAGGGACACGTGGTTGGGGTAACAGGAGAAAAAAAAGGCAAGTAGAAGGTAAGGGCACCTTGGCTCAGACATATAGTAAATTCTTGACCATTTATGGCCACATTTCTGGTTTGCAGATACCCTCACAGCCCGGATTAGCAGCACAACCACTTGCAGGTAACAACTGAACTAATCAGCCTTGACAATCTGCATCTGGTTCCAGGCAGACACAGTTTCTGCACTGTGTCTTCTAGTACTCCTGGTTCCAGGAGGTCTAAAAACCTGTCTGCTATGCTGCCGTGCATTTGTGTTAAATAGCAATTTACCAGTAAGGCCTGCTGGAGGCGGAGTTTGGGATGGGAACAGAGATGCTTCTTAGCTCTAAAGGAGCCAGCTGAGGTCTTTGAGGGCTTGCCCCAAACCTGCAGCAGTAACCTCTGTAGATTTAACAGTGCAGGAAGGTTAATCCGACCTTCTGGGGACTAGTGAATAGATGGAGCAGAGCAAATCCTGCTGTATGACAGAGGAAGCTGCTTTTCCCTTGCCCAGGGAGGCATGCAGACTGCACTGAGAGCTGGGAGGTGGGAGGAAGACAGTTCCAGTCCCAGGAAATTCCTTCTGCCTCAACGAAGACACTAAGAAGAGCTGATTTTTATTTTTTACTTTTTAATTTCAGGCACATAAGCAAATAAAGAGCATGAGCTGATTAAATGTTAATGGGATTTATGATCTAAGTCATACAGAGGATCCTGAAAAATCCTCTAAGAGTCTTGCTGTAAGAGAAAGCTCTTCTGAAGGACTGGGACTTTGAACCAGAGCAATGCAAACTGCACTTAGACGAAATGCAATTTTTGCAACTATTTCAGCCTGTCAAACAAAAGCTTAAGAATTGGTTTTGGTGTTTGTAAGAGACCCCTCTGTCACTATTGCTTTTTTTTTTTTTTTTTTTTTTTTTTTTTACACCACTCTAGTACAAAGCCAGATATCCTAAAATAAAAGATCCAGATGGAACTAAGATTCGGTCAAAAGCTGTGTACAAGCACACGTTGACCAGAGCAGTCCCAACTGCGTATTTCGTACCACAAAAATAAACTGATGTGCAAGGAAAAGATTCTTCCCTTAGGTGAAGAGCAGAATAATAACTAGCAAATTCAGATCTATAGAAGAGCAAGCAGGACAAGACAGACAGCAAACAGAACCCCAGTGACTGGAAGAAAAAAAATAAAAGAGGAAAAACATTACATTGGGTCAATTCAGGTTGCATTTGGCTGCTTCAGTCTTTCCTGGGGCAGTTTGCAGCTCAGTTATTTAAAACATTAAAAATATTTAAAAAGCTTTGTGTGGCCTTTTCCCCTTTAATAAATAAACGATCCTTTAAAAAATTAATTGCTCTATAAAGCGGAAGCTTCTTGTTTCTGTTGTTCCTGCGAGCAGCTCTGATTTCACGTACAGGGGCTTCTCAGAGCCACACCATCAAACATGCAGAGCAGGGTGGAGCCACCGCCTCCTGCAGCTGCCTGAGCTCCCCAGGCAGAACAAATTCCTCCAGTGACGGCAAACGAGGGCACCCAGCCCTGCCCCAGCACAAAGCTGCCTTCTCCCAGGGGGCCCAATGAGCTGGAGCCCGATGGAAGAAGACAAAAAGGAGTACCTGATATCTTGGATCTCAAAAGCCTTCTTCTTTGCATCCTTTCCATCTCATCTCTCAGTGGGCTGCTGCAGAGGAGCCCACCCCAGCTCCTGCCCTGCAGGGGCTGCTGCGTGGCACCACCATGTCCCATCTGGGCCACCAACCCAACAGCCACCTCCTGTAGGTGGCAAAGCCCTACTTCTCCCACCTCCTCCTTTTGAAATCAGCCCTGCCACCTTCCCAGCAGCTCTCCTGCTTTGTTTCCACACCAGGGGCCAACAGCCAGGGCCGGGTCGCGCTGCCCACCCTGCACAAAGCCAAGCCTGAAACCTTCAGCACTAGCACAGTTTAGACCAGCGAGCCTCTGAATGACAACAAACCCACATCTTTAAAACTAGTTGTTAAGATTTTTGTGAGCTGCAACTCACACATATAGCTACTAAATCATTCTCTCAAATCTTTTTGGTGCAAATATATCTGTTTATCGTAGCTGCTGAATTTCTGGTCAAATGCAACACTCGTCACCTGGCTTTCTAGTCTGCTTTTATCCTCTGGTTAAAGGAAACTGGAATGAATGAGAACTGTTGAGGAAAACTACATTTCACTGAATAATGTGACAAAGGAGTCGATGTAATGGGTGTAACATGGTTCATTTCCACAGTGGCAAGTGTGTGTACACATATTTGACAGGCATAACAGTGCAGCAAATACAGGAATAACATATTACCCCATGAAACTCCTAGAGAGAGATTCCAGCAAGAAGAAGACAAAGAAAGAGCAGAGTCAATGACAAACATAAGGCTATACAGTGCACCCCATGCACCTGCAGACACGTGCTGGCAGAGAATCCCCTCCCATCCCGCACCCACCAGCTCAGTGGTCATAAAAATCAACAAGTGAGGAAGCAACAGACTGGCTATACAGCATATACCCACGCATCCCCCCCGCAGAGCATCAGCCCTTCTACTGACAAGCAGGCAGGGCAAATGTGCCTTCACCCTACTGACACTTCGGGAGGTAGTAACTTTGGTTGCTTGGCAAATGCCATTTCATTTTTCAAACAAATAGTGTGAAATTCTATGCATCTCAGCATAGAAAAGCATCTCAACACCTTTGTGGTGTTGAAAATGTAAAACTGCAATCTCTTTGCTCCTATTCATCAGCTATTCCTATGGAACAAATGGAAGTTACACCTGGGGCTGGTAAATTTTGATGACAAATTTACTTGCTTGCTTTAAGCTCTTCTATTTCCCTAAAGACTAAAACATGTCTGTATTTTTGTGGAATGTTTATCTGCAGAAAAAGAAAGGTATTTCCCTTTGAAATGCATTGCTAAATGGAGGACATTATTTTATCATCATCATCAGTATTAGTAATCTTCCTAGCATCTCACTGGGGATCTTGTTTTCAAAGATGTTTGAACTACAGTCAAGCACAGAAGAGCTTCTAGAGCTGCAGGCAGAAGGCAGGCTGCTTTGAAAGGCTGAGATGAATGTTAGGTACCTTGCAGCAGTGACTGAAACCATCTCATAAGGCAAAACAAACAGGCTGCTGGGGTATTCCAGATGGAAGGGTTTCGGGGAAGTCTGCTTTCCCTAGGTTTTCAGGGACACATCTGATCAGTAGGAACCACAGTAGGTAAACCACACCACCTTTACTGGACAGCCACCAGGTCAAGAACGTGCACGAGTTAAGTCACACCGACTGAGTGGCAATCACATTCTTGCAAACAGAAACTACTCACAGCCACATTAAGTACGTTTTTGCAGTAACACAGGTGATGAGTGACAGGACTCTAGTATTTGCTATCAAAAAACCACTAACCAAACAATGGAGATTACCCATTTTTTTCTCCAAAAGCTCATTTTCAGGATTATCAAAATTCAGCAGGGTCAGTGCATCTTTCTGCCTTAACCAAACACCGCAGTTGAGCTAAGGACATGACTATCTACCCCACTCTTATCTGAACAGCCCGAGACTTGTTAGTATTCATAACTGGACTGGTGGGAACAGAGCAAGCCATCTCCTACAAATGACTGGATTTCCTACTTTCAGATTAGACCAGAGATGCCACGAGGATTCTCTGAATTGGATCTCAACACTTGCTGCCAGCTGAAGTATGGGCACGCAGCAGCGGTTAGAATCATAATAAGAAATTCAAAATTTTCCAAGCCTCAGAAATAGCTTTGACTCACTTTAATCTGTGAGATAGTAAATAGGCAGACAGGTTTTATTCATTCCCTTCTGTAAATCCCGGCTCGATAATTGCTCAAAGAGCATGTAAAATAGAAACAGCTTGGGGCACGCTATTATGAAGCACAGTCAGGGGATGTACAAGTAATTTATTTAGAGGCTGATGAGGGGCTGTTAGATATTCATGGCCCAATGTGAGCAATGGGAAACCTGAGCACAAAACAACTCAGAAGGATTAAAAATTATTCATTTTAATCAATAACATGTCCAAAAGAAAATTTTGTTTAAAGACAAGGCGTTTTAGATGCAAACCCTGATGTTTGCTTTTGCAGCACAGAGCCGCTCTGAAGGGTTTACCTACTGCCCCTTCCCCAGTCTGTCTTCAAGGTTTGAATTCCTAATGGCAAAAGGGAAATTCTCAGTGAATCACAGACTGAAGCAATAATGCTTTGCACACTAATACTTGTGACTAATATAATTTGACTTTTATCTCTCTTCAGCCTTTACATCTCAAAACAGATTTCCTTACAATAGAGCACTCAGCCTCTCTGAAAAAATGATTTCTAATGAATAGTGACAAAGTCTTCAAGGGAGGGCAGCCTCCCTTTGAAAAACTTGCATTGTGCATGACTGGCTCCCAGATCAAAACAATTCTTCAGCACAGGACTGGGCACAGAAAGCCCAGACCCAATGTCTGTTCAAAAATTTGCCACTGTCACCTCCACTGAAGGGCAGCAAATGCTGCACACCTTGATCCTCTAATCAGACACAGGAAGGCTCTGGTCACAGCTGATAAAAAAAATACAAGCACAGAATTGAAGAATTTGTGCATTCTTCGGGTGTACTTTCTCTAATCCATCTTTAATCCATCCTCCTTAGAAAAAGTGGCACAGGAGAGGTGATGTTCCTCAACTGGCTCAAAAACCATACCAGCAATTCCATCTCCTGCTCATCTGCTCCTTGGCAGGGGTCAAATCAGCTACGATATTTTTTATCCAGCATCTGTTATGAAGAATAAAAGATCTAAAACAAAAAATCTCACAGCTGTCATGTGCAAGGGACCTTGACACCTCAGAAAATAAATTAAAAAAAAACAACTTCTGAGAAAAAATACAGGCCTACATTACTAGAGACCCTGGTAGGTTTTTTTTTGGCTGGTAGTGACACGAAAGCACGTAGGAAGAGCAGCGGATATGGCCACCTGCCTAAATATTGCCATCAGTCTAAAGTACTCAAGACACGCTTTCACAGTTTCCTGACAAAGGTGAATGCTTTTTCTCATTAGCAAGTAAAACACTGCTAATTTCTTCATCTTCATTAATCATCATGTCAACAAACAGGTGAGTAGATTTTGGGCACGGGGTGCTAAACATTCACTGTAATTACTCAACACTAATTTAGCAGAAGATTAAACTGGCCAAGTCCTGAAGCCTGTTTCCAGGTCAAGTCCTAGAATTTCTCAGGAACATTTTTGCACTACGATTACTCCGTGGCCCAGAACCACAGGGAGGAAATTTCTTTCCTCAGTCCAACTCTGAGCTCCCAAATTTGGAGGAACCTGCATTGCTCTTCCTCAGGCTTGTTCTGAGAAAAAAAAATGTTCAAACAAAAAGCTAAACTTCTTTTTATAAAAATGATTCATCTATGTATGTTGCTCAAAACCCTTTACAACATTAAAGAACCCCATGGAGCATTATTTCATGTCCTAAATAGAGAGCAGTGATTAAGGGAGCTATTAGCATTAAAGTGAAACTCTGTGGAAATACAAATACACTGAATGACAGAGGAGGGGGAGAAATACCAAAGGTATATGAATCAGAAACATTCATGACTAGAAAAAGTGTTCTGTAAAGAGTTCACAGAGCTCTCAGCTCAGTTCATCAACTATGTTTTCATAGTAAGAACAATTTTAAAAAGAATTGTCTGAAGACAGAAGACTGCCACAAACTGTTATAATGCTTCCTTGAAAAGAAGTTGGCCAGAAGGTCACTAAAATCTTGGCTCAACGTTTGAATGAACAGCAGACTCGCCCTAAAGCTGGGAGAATTTTCAAGAGATTCTACAACATGAAGTTAGAGCTTTTTTCCCCCAGCTCTAATATGATAAGAGGTAAAAATTGAACGTTTTGCTGAGAAATGGAGTCACAAACACTATACTTCAACTAGCTCTGCGCTGTGATCCTGCCTCCTTTTCAGCTTATTTCCTAGAAATGTGGTTGTTAAGAAAAATGTACTTACGAGAAGGCAAATGCCACCAAGGCCCCACTGACCACAATGAAGTCCAGGATATTCCACAGGTCACGGAAATAGGAGCCGGGGTGCAGTAACAGCCCCAGGTCAATCATCTTCAGGGGAAACACATCAGAAGAAGGTTTTTTTTTGGGGGGAAAAAAAAAAAGTGTCAAACCAGTGTTACTGAGGTACAGAGAAGCATCCTCGAACAAACAACCCTTCGCAAACCCTTCTTCAGTATTCAACACTAGCAGGGCAACACTGAGCTACTGTGTGTCTCTGTAGGCACAAAGAGTTCTGGCAAAGCCAAAGATGAAACCAATAAAACGTAACCAAAAGCACGACAAAAAAGCACTGTCTGCTTTGTGCAGACATGCATTAGTTTATGGGAACAGCCATCTGCGCGTCAAGCATCGAAATCATTTAAGTTTATTCTACCTCAATCCCACCAGATTTGTAGTAATTAACACTTGGAATAGGATATTACATAATAAAACTCAAAGAGGGAACGGAAGACCCACAGCCAAATGCGGCAAAGAAGAACGCCCACTCTGAGCAGTCGCTGGAGGCTGCTCAGTGCGCGGCCTCGCTCGCACACGGCTGAGTCTTCCTTCTGATGCTGCTAAGGAACTTCTAAAATTGAGCCTGAAAGGGCTTGCCAGAGATTTGATCAGCTTTTCTGAGAGTTCTACAACTGCCCACATAAAGTTGCTTTTCTCAGATAGCTTCAAGTCCTTCCATTGAACAAATGAGAAAATCTGCTTTTGCTTTTAAAAATTATTTAAGTATTTTTTATTCTGCATCTCTTTTGCATCTTGTTCTGACAGTAAAAACTAACTCCATCTTTACACCTAGAATAAATTTTGTTAAATTTGGTAGAATTATGCTTCCTGACAAGTTACCACCCCACGGTTTCAACAAAGCCCATCACTCTGCTAAGCAAAGTACAAAGATAAATGCTCAACTTTTTTAAAAAATGCTAAACCAAGCATCAGTCGTGATTAGTGTTCCTGATCAGCATCAAAGGAAAAGGGAAGAAGCAGACGTGTCTCAATAAGGTCTATCAGCTCCTGTGTCCTATGCCACGCACAGACGTTTCTGCATCATGCACCCACATTTCTTAGCCTCTTACACAACCACAGCTACTAAAGATATCCTTATTTTCCTGCATGAAATGTGAGACTGGAAAAAATTAGCAAAGCAGCTACAGAGAAGCATCTGTTGTGCATTGGCTACTTTTGAGTGCTGTTCCTGATTTAAAGCTTTTTCATCACCAACACCTCCCAGACACCCCAGGAAGCTCTGCCGTGCTCCACCCTCTTTCTGCAGGTTCCCAGAAATAGATGAGCGTGGATCTGACAGGGGACATAAACACTTCTTTTTGGAAAAACTCCTACCTTGATCACCATCTCGAAGGTAAAGACACCCGTAAATATATAATCCAAGTATTTCAGAGCCTAAATTGGAAAGAGAAATGAGTATTAGACCGCACACTGAAATGATCTGCACATGAGAAAAGTGTAAAACGTTTCTTCTAGCAATAGTCTTCTAGCCCCAGTGTCAGTGGATAAATGCCATCTCATGGGAGGCTGTCAAAGAGTTTAGGCACAAACTTGAATCATCTAATTTAAACACCAACATTTTTCCCAGTCCTTGCCAGACTGCACAAAGTCTGCCCACGGGCTGCTTCAGTACACCTGTATACACAGCAGGATTAATAAGACAAAATGGGTATTGGAAATCAGAATATTCCAGTATCTTTTTCCTAGAGAGCTTTTTTTGCCAGCATCTGTGCAGCAGTATGGGTTTTTCTGCTGTAACTGATGGTAGCATTATTAAGGACATTGGGAGGGTAAAAGAGATAAAATCCTTTTGTTAAAGCTCATTGCACAGTTATTAAGGATGAGGAAGAAAGATAGCTTGTAGATACTTTGGCTCATTACTGCTATCGGGATTCCTTGATCCTTCTCTGGAAACAGCTCATACTGACCAGATTCAGAGCTGGCTGCATACCACAGCTACCCACATTGAAATAATCCAAAATTATGCAACTGCATGATGCAATTTCTGTACTTAATCTCCAGCTCTGCACACCCTCAGGTGTCCACCTAATGGGCCAACATCCTCCTGTGGATGTGCTTGAGACCAGACACCGAGCTATCTGCTGCTCGGACCAGTGCTACTGGGCTGTGGGTGCCTACCTGAAAGGTGGCACGCGCCCCCTTGTCATTACATGAAGTGCCTGAGTTTGGCTTGATACCCATGGATGACAGATTTTCTATTGATTCTAGATCATTATAAATCATAGGTTATAGGTTCGCCCCCGGATCACCCACTCGCCAGTGCACTGTGCTCTCCTCATGAGATGAGGATGGATGTGCTACGTGTGTAACCACTGCCAGAGGCGGAACAACTTTGTTCTGGCCATGCCACGAAGCACTCACATCGTTCCTTGGTGACTCGGCTTGGACAGGGTCTTCTGCAGCCAGGGCAATGCTGCTGAGAGCTATCACTATGAGGATGACCATCTCAAAGTAGCGCAGGTTGACGATGTAGTGGAACAGACGCCGAATCCTGCAAACAAAAGCACGTGGGAGGACTTCTGCAGGTGCTGAAAGTCAAGCACTCTGCAGCAGTACAGAAGATTGGCAGGACAACGTTCAAGAGGAGTTTCACCCTTAGGATTGCTAGTACAATAATGGTAAGAAAATAAAAATCAGGATTAATGGCTTTAATCTCTGGTTTGCATCAGATCTGTGGCAAGGTTTAAGGCAAGACATTTGACATCTCTGCACTGCTCTCTGCCCCTTCCACAAAGCAATGACATATGTCTGTCACAAGACATTGAGAGCTTTGAGTATTCACGCTCAGTTCTACAAATTATACTTACATGCCCCTCAAGCATATTCACTCTGAGCTCACAGGCAGAAGTCCTGTGAGTTCAAAACTAGTTGTGAAATCCTTATAGTATCAAATAGTCCCTTTGAAATTGATACCTGCTATGTACTTTGATACTCTTAGCTGAAACTGGCTTTATAACTATGACTATTATTTCTAGTAAGCTCTCTTCCCAAGCACCTCTGACTGCACTTTATTCTAAGTCCTTCTTTACAAGCTGGACAAATATTTTACAGTAATATATTTGGTTACTTTAACCTAATATTTTGGTTTATAAATTGTATTCAACAAAAGTGACAAATGCTTCATTTTCTAAGCAATGCAAAACTATTCATAAATTTCAGCTAATAGCTCTCTATCTGAACACAGTTCACAAATATTTCACTTCAAACACAGAGTGCTCTGTATTTGTATTGTATTTATCAGTTGAAAAAAGGACTTAGGTTCTGCCCCAGAATCAAATTATATGTGTAACTAACCAACAACCTTGTTATCTGAGAATGTAATTCAGTTACTGTATTGCATTTTCTCTAGCCAAATACCTGAACAGTTGGATTAAATTTCAATTTTCACATCTACTTATATATTCTATTTCTCTGGATTACTAATGAATGCAGAATGAAAAGGAGCTCCAAATACCAAGGAAACAGATGCGGTATGAAACAACATGAAGAAAAGTGCTTTTGTTGTTTCTTTAGCTTCAGTTATCCACCTGACTGTAGAGGTTTATCATCTATGTGCTCTGTGAATCCCTTGAAATGAAAGGCAACATTTTCGACAGCGCTTGTAACTGTAAATCATGCATAAACTCAATTCAGCGAAGAAATAACAAGTGCCTATTTTGAGATCTTCATCATTTGTAACAAGCAATGAGAAGCGGAAGCATTAGTAAACTGCCAGTGGTGCTTGAGAAATCATTTTAATGCTTGTGTGTTTTAAGAGGGTGGGTGGCACTTCGAAAGGAATACATTTTTGTTAATGTTTCCCACAGCTGTTTTGCCCACTAGCAGCACCCGGATCGTGCATCCCCAGCGGAGTTTGGAAAGGAGGTATCTAGAAATATATGTGGTGAAAAACTTAGCAAGAAGGTTTAATGAGAAAGCAGAAAGACCTCTCTCGAGAAGTTAGCTCCAGCCAGAACACCTCAGGGGATACAGTTGGGTCTGCACCTTTCCCGGAAAAAGAGAAACAAATTTTTGACATCCTTAGAACTTGGACTTTGTGCTGTCATTTCCCTTGGGCCCTGTGTTATAATATCCCTCCTCCAGTCAACTTTTTTTTTTTTTTTTTCTTTTTTCAATGGCCATTTACTAGTGCTTTTGTGCGGGGTTGCTGGAGAAACGGGCAAGAAAATTCAACTACCACCAAATCCTGATGATGAGGCTCAGGACAAGATGAGAAAAGACAAGCATACGTACAAAATGACAAAGCCTCACTGGGCTTGGGGCCACCTAGCTTCCTGTTGTCAGTGCTCCCTACAGCATTCTTTTTGCAGCTAACACTCATTTTTAGCTGTCATGTCACAACAAAAAGACTTGAGTTACCAAATAATGGGGGAATACTACATGTATTATGCAACCAGATGTGGTCCAAGCTCCATAATTCAAGGCTGCCGCAGAAAGTTTAATTTTCTGTTACACCGTGGGTCGGTTCATTTCCTTTGGAGATTAGATCAGCAGCAGTTTGGGGTCATTCTCCCTCATATAACATCTGGCATTAATGAAGAGCCTCCAGCTTCCCTCGCTGACAAAGTCTGCCTGCCCACACACTTATAGCTGTAGCACCCTGAAGCACATAGGGCTGTAACCTGAATTACGTTGTAGGCACTTGCTTTTAGAGAAGGGATTCAGCCTGCCTGCTGTGCACCACAGATGCATTTCTGATGTCAAAGATGAGCGCACCGAGTGGCCCCAGTTTTGTTCTGCTGACTGCAGAGGCAGCCAGGATGTCACAGCCCCAAGCAGGAAATGACAAGGAGCCAACCACGGTTCCCACAAGTTGAGGTGTCAGAGGAAGGGTCTGAGTCCACCTCAGGAACCTGAGCGTGCAGAGGACAGCCTCAGAGAACATCTAGGATCAGAAGCCCATGTACCTGAGCCACAGAGAAATTATCACGTCTGCTCCTAGCAGATATCTGGGTTGGCAGAAGTTTCAGACACCCTCTGTTGCCTGAAGTTACTGCTTTAAGTGACTCATAGGCCTTTATGCTACAACTATTACAGCTCTTGCTGCACTCGTCTAGTCTTGCAGCCCTTCAAAGCAACACATTCTCTATTTACAGGCTTTGAGTACAAAGTTCCCCATGAGGCAGAGATGCCTGAAGCAGAAGAAATGCTGTAATCCCAACATGTCCCGCAAGCCGTACTCTCAGCCTTAGCAAATTAAAAATATTCAGGCATTCCCAGAAGTTCAAAGTTAGCAGTGATGCCAGGATGATAGGACAGAAAGCGCATGAATTTCAGCTGAGGATCCTGCAAGGATTTGCTGCCATCAAAACCGTCCCATAGCCTGCTCCTCCAGGTAACATCTTCTCCCCATGATGCCCCATGTCCCCCCATCCCTGGCAGGCACATTTCCTTCAGTGATCTGTAACTGAACCCAGAATTGCCTACCTGACCGTCAGCAGGGCAGTTAGGAAGGGACTGCCTAAACCAACTTTTCCCTATACTGGCAATTTATTCCCCTAGAAAAGATCAGCTGAACAGCAGCATCTGGTCTGCAGCCTACATAAGCTTTTATTTAATTTTCCAATGTGTTTGATAGGCAGAGATGAAGATCAAGCTAATTATATTTGTCTGAATACCCATGCTTGAAGTACACATAACCAATGAGCAGCATTATAGAGTCAAAAGACTTACGGGTTTGTAGGACTTAGGATGAACATGGAACTGTAAGGCAAGATTGGTTTAGGCCCGTTTTTTGTCAAGTCATCAACGTCCTTCTTCTCCTCTGTTTTACTTTCAAACTCTACGTTGTTCACTGAAATGCGAATTCAAGGAAACAGAAACAAGAGAGTTAAAAACGCATCTCCACTCTTCACAGAGCAGGCTGCCTGCAACAGCTGGATATGCAAACAATGCAGCTGGGATAGAAAACAGCCTTTGAATGTGTTGATTAAATGTGATGAACAATCATTTGATTATTATCACTGCTATTTACTACAGTATGATATACACTGCAATTATACTCCTTAACCGCTGCACTGATGAGCAATATATCAGAAATGGCCAGGAAATGAAGATGCCCCGTGGAGACAAAGAAACCTTGCATTTATTAGTATGTGAGCTGCCAACAGGGGATGGAAGTTCCATTCCAAATATCATAAACCACTAAGGAGAGAAGATCGGCTAGGGGTCCTTGGAAAGAAAAAAAGACAGTGAGTCTAATCAGCCTCATAATTCTGAATCTTTTCCCATAGATCAGTAGCAGGATTAGTTTGGGAACATGTAAAAAAAGCAAATTCATAGATGAGCTTTAATAATTCTCATGCTAAGACTGCTGAACTTCCCCGCATTAGGAACAGAGACTTGGAAAGGACTTCTTAAACCACCCACCTCCATGCCTGCATAGTGTACCCCAGTTTGGGTAGAGCTCCCCATGTACAAAGGTGCCAAGCTCCATCTCACAACAGATTTTTAACTTACAGGATCCCATTTTAGAAGATTGTTCTGAATCTCAGTCCCAGAAGGCTAGAAATACATCCTATAATTTCCATTATAAGTTTACTTGCAGTGGGTTTATAAGTTAATTTACTTAAGATAATGCTCAATATATGAACTAGAAGACATTTTATGCTGCAAATTCTTTTCTTAGACAGAGAGATACACTTGTCTATTAATTCACAGGACCTAGCATCCCAAACCCCCACCCACTTATAATCTCTTGGATGAAGGTTTTTTTATTACTTTTTATTTTGTTTTGCAACAAAATGACATTTCATTGTGTGTGAGTGACATTTTCAATAATTCCTTACTGTATCTCAAGCCAGATACACAGGAAATGGCCAGGAAAGAGAGAGTCTGATAAATCATGATTGATAGGAACTCAGCACTGCAACTGAGTAAAATTACCATCTAAGAAGAAAAAAAAAAAAAAAAAAAAAAAAAAAAGACAGGCAAGTCTTGTGTAGCTGACCATGCTGTGGAAAATCACGTAGAGAAACCATCAGCTCTCAGCTGTGCCCCTTGAAGGAAGAGTCCTGACAGCCTGCAGCCTAAGGTGGACCTCCGAATTTCACACTGTTCTTCTCCTTAAGAGGAGAGATTTTAGAACTACGCAGCCTGCAAGCACTCAAAGCAGCAGGGTCACACAATGGGCACTGTGAAGGTTGCACAGCCATGAAGGACCTGCTGCTCCATGGTGGGGCCACACAATAAACCAAGACAAGGGAATTCAGTCTATGGGCTCTCATGGGACACCACTGCCTCCCTTGTCCCTTGCCTGAGACCAGCCAGGCCCCTGGGGCACCAGAGGAACCCCAGCACAGCACTGCTGCACTGGGAGCTTGCAGCATGGCAGCAGAGGAGCACAGAGGACCCAATCCTGTGCACACAGCAAGGTCTGCAGGAAGAAGTTGCTTATTTTGCTGAACAGCTCTCAGTTACTGCATTTTGTGGTCTTTCTTGCTCTTTACTCTCTCTGATGTCCGACTGACCTGTAAGGGTTATGCATAAATATGGGTGTGTTCCCACCTCCAGGAAACCTTAACGTGTTTTCCAGAGCCACCGAGTGACCCTTCTGGTCTGGGTTCCTGCTGGCAGCATGACCCATAGAGCCTGTGCTAACACCAAGATCTCCCGTCCTACTGCAAGGCTGCTGGTGGCCAGGACAGACTGTCGCCCTCTGTGCACAGGTAGTGCCTCACACAAATAGCTCTTTTCTGGCAATTTCATAGCGAGCAGACCAAGGCACTCACTTGGTATGACAGTGGTTTCTCCCGGCGGGGCAGTGATGGTCACGGGGATGTTCACAGTGGTGGTTTTGTCCAGAGGTGGCTGAATCATGCGCGTCACGTTCTTCTGGTTGTCGGCATCTTCTGGCTGCTCCGGCACTTTCTGCAGGTAGGTGCTGGGAAGGGTGTGCACGGGGACGCTCACGCTTCCACTAGCCTCGATCTCACACTGATTCTCCCTACGGCAGAAGAGCGGATTTGAATAAATATGGCCTGACAAAGGTTCATAGAACATATGCTGCAGCTCTTGCTAGGTTTTGCTCGACTGTTTTCTACATGGAAGTGCTTTGCAGAAAACTCACACACTGTAGGAAAACTTACTGACAGCACAGTATGCGACTTTTACCTCCGAGAGCTTCTGAACCAACATGCAAACAACATTAAGAGCAAGTGTGTCACTGAAAGTAACTTTATTCTATTTAATGAGACTCGGGACCGAGGTTCCTGGGTACGGACCACATGGCACTTGCTTATAGCAGTGTCATTAGCTCTCCAGCGTCAGCTGCTTTCTGAATGAAGTCTGACATTCTGCTGCTTAAATGTTCTCCCGAGGCTTTATTTAAATTTGGTGACTCCCTTTTCCAATCCTGAACCACTTTGTAATGTTGTTGCAAATGGCTTCTGCAGCTATTCCTCTGCGGCAGCAGAGATATTTCAGTGAGGAGGAAAGTGAGCTTGGGCACATGATCAAACTAAACAGTATGCAAAGTGTTTTGATATCCATCTGAAAGGAAGGTAATATAGACAGGGAAATGATTATCTCAACGCCACTCACAGCTCTCCATGGTGACATGAACTCTATTCTAAGGAATCCCAGTGAAATTTCTTTTCCATCAGATTAATAAAGCTGAAAAGGCAGTCTCTCCTTCTTTATTAACTACGCTAAATGCTTCACCAGTACTAGTTTTCTCACTTGACTTACATAAGAATTAAGCAGACTGGGATACATCATTGTTCTTAATGGAAGAAGCCACTTCCCTCACGGCCAAGTGCTGTAATAACTGGTGATGCAGCCCAAAGGCTCAGCATTAGACAAGAGAAAACCTAAAGGACTATAGGACAAACTGGATTCCATTTAAAAGTGCGTCACTCAGAAACACCGGGTTCCTTCAGAAGCTGTGAAATTCTCAGCCTTGTGGTACTTGTCCTAGTGGGTCTATTGGTTTTGAGATCAAGGATATTTCCTGCCTTAACCCTAAGACACTCTGTGGGCCAGCATGGATCAGAATCATCTTTGGGAGCCTCTTTTGTTACTGATTTAAGCAAAATGAAGCTGCCGATTACAGCAGTAACTGGTGCAAGTTCAGGAACAGCAGGGAATGCCGCAGGGAGGGGAATAACCTGATTTCTGAAAGGCATTTGGGGTCTCACAGCCCCCGAGCTGCCACAGCAATGTGTCCGGCCGCTGACTTACTTGGGCTGATGATTCCGGTGCTCCTTCTCTCCAGCTTCCCCCTCCTTCTCCCCATTCTCCTTCTCCACTGAATCGTACGTCGACAGCGCCCTGTTCCTGAACCTGTGCCGTCTGTGAGGCTCTTCTCCGTTCTCACCCTTGGAACAGGGCTCTCCTTCCCGGTTCCCAGACCTCGACCCTCCCCGGTGTCGGGAACGCCGCTCGCCCCGGGCCCCGTTGATTGTCCCGTTGCCTTCCTTGCCCTGCCTTTCAGCAGAGTGCCGGTGAGTCCGATGCCTACGGTGCTCCTTCTCGGCACCTTCCTCCACTGACCCTCGGCGGTGGTGCCTCTTTCCCCCTTCCTGGCCCCTGGTTCGGTCACTTTTCCCTTCCTTGCTGCACCCTTCCACCTCCTTGCTGCGGCTCCTGTGCTGCCGGTGCCGCTCCTCCTTACTGTTGGTGCCGGACTCCCCGTTCTCCTCCTTGGTCACATCGCACTTCTCTTGCTCTCCCAGTTTGTCCTTATCCCGATGCCGGTGATGCTTCCGTGGAGCTTCTGCTCCATCGGCAGAGCCGACCTTGCTCTGCTCCACCTCCTGCACGTCCCCGGGGCTCAGCTTGCTGATGTTGTTCCTCCCTTCACCCCTCGGCTCCACCACCAGCGGCCGGTCCAAATGCGTCTTCATGTCAGGACGGATGTGGAGGGTGGTGGCGTAACGCACCCGCTCCTCGGGATCCAGCTCATTGTACAGCGCCTCGCAGCTGGCTCGGAAATTGTGCATCCGGATCTGGCTGGTCCTCTGCTCCCAGACAGACTTGGATTTGGAGGAGTTCTGCTGCTTGCTACGGAGGGGAGGAAGGGGGAAAGTTAGTATCAAACTTTGCACCATTTCCCTATAAAGCAACCACCCCCAAAAATAAAAATAATAAATAAAGGGAATTTTCAGCTGAGACAGCGTGTTAGAAGGTAGAGCCAAAGAAGTTACAGGAATGGAGAGAGAATGGCTGGCGGAGAGTATGAGCAGGGAAAGCCAGCAGGATCATCCGTGTTAGTTTGCCCCCACACGCTTCCGGCACTATGAAAAGGGCCCTCAGGAAAGGATTGTCTTGTTTTCTAAAAAGTGCTGATCCCCCTTGAACACCTCAGGCATAGTTTGAAGGGATAAAGTCAGTACTCACAGAAACTGTATCGCACAACCAGAGCTTTTCAATAGCCTGCAGGGCTTCCCCCAAAACCACAGCACCTTTCTGCCCACCTGGAAACATCTGGATGAGCAAATTAGTGTCCAACAAGTGGCAGGAGGAGCAAGGGGTGAGGAAACGTGCCCCCAAGGGCCCTGCCACCAGCCCCCGCAGCCAGAGGCACCCCTCTGCAGGCAGGACAGCCCCTGATGGAACAGGGGACATTGCTCCACACCCAGGGCATCCTCCCAAGGACAGGATGGACCTTGGAGACTTGTTTTCCTTCTACTACAGTGAGAACACCCCATTGACAATGCCTTAATGCTTTGATTTTTTCAGCATAGCACTCGGTTTCTGACCACCACACGACTGTGCCACGTACCCAGCCAATGCAGGAAGAGAAGCCTTTTTTCCTTTCCTCCTAAACACTGAAAATGAAATTATTTGCAAATTCTGCTTTCCCATCAAATCAAAGTAACACCCTGGCTTCTGTAGGGGGGAAGGGGGGGTGGGTCTGGATTTAGCCTGGTTGAAATTGGCACCTTTTTTCTTCCTTAATGAAACTACTTCTAACAAAAGAGAAGAAAATCATCTTCCTTCCACCGAGCTGCTCAGACATCTCCATTTGCTACGCATTAGCCTGACCTCTGCAGCCAGAGGGGCTGCACAGGGCTCACGAATCTCCACTGCTTCACTCATGACCCACAAGGCTGTGGAGCAAGGGAGGCAGATGCAGTTTCCTTACATACTTTGTGGGCTCCCCTGACAATAGCAGAAGGCAGCTTTTGCGTGCGTGCGTGCTGATTCAGAGTGTCAGGGTCTGTCGCCGTGCTCGGACCCCGGGGAGGCAGCATTCAGATGGGCTCACAGAGCACAGCGGGAGCTGTCGGAAAGGCTTTGCATCTCAGATGCTCTGCTAGGCTTTTTTTTTTTTTTTCTTCAGAGGGTGCTGTTCCCTGGTTCTGCTAAAAGAGGTAAAAACCTACTTAAATGTTCACTGCAAATGGGATGAGGGCATCCAGGCAGCTGTGAATGAATCTGGTTTAACCTAGAAAGAAGAAGGAACACAGCTTAGCACCAAAACTACAAATCTAAGCCCCCTGTTCCCAGGAGGCACATCCTGGATCAATTTTCCACCAGCTGAGTGCCCCATTTACACCACAGCAGAAGACTGGGTGACAAAAATCACAGCTCTAAATGCAAATAATATCAGAAGGTGCTGGGGACACAGCACCCCGCTCACCCAACTCCCCGCATCAGAGGCACGCTGCTCACAGCGGAGAGCACCCCCAGGCTGTCCCCAGCAACAGGGGATGAACAGCTGGCAGTAACCTGGTATTTCTTTGGGATTCAGTCCCATGAAAGGTCCAACCACTGTCACCCATCAGCAGATCTACTTGGTTTTAAAGGGAATTAATGGGTAACATGCAAAGCCTCCTCTAACTGCCCAAACCTGCCGTCCCATACAAGGATTTCCCTTGGGAAGACGCGCTCTGCAGTCACAGCTCTGCACCGTCAGCTGAGATCAGCAGAGAGATGGAGCTGCCTGGTGTGGGTGTCCCAGGATATCCCACAGGTCCTCCAAAGTGGATGGGTGCACTGCTCCAGATCTAGCAGGGCCAGGCCAGTCCGGGCTATGAAAACCTACAAAAGCCTCCTCTGTAGCACAGAGGCCCAGGAAGCAAGGCAGCTCGGCTCTGTGCACGTCTGAGCTCCCTGAGAATGGGCTCTGTGTAGCCACCAACCACACTTGTTCTTTGGGGACATTTCTCACTTGAAAATGAGAGAACATGGGGTGAGGACCAGCTTCTGTTCTGCACTTTGAACATCCAGAGCAAGCTGCCAACAGTGCAGTGATAACTAGGAACAAGTTAGAGTTGGGAAACTGCCCTTGTGCTGGCTGAGACCCTCAATTTCTCCCCAAAATGAGAGCACAGAGTGCAGCACAACCTCCTGCTCCGCATGTAGGCACAGTGCTGGGGTGGGGTGCAAGCTCCCAGCCTCCCTGCACAAGCTCAGAGCAAAGCCTGGGGTCATCAAGCAGCTGTCCTGGAAACCTGTCCTGGAAACAGCCCCTCCACCAGCGCCTGCGCTGAGCTCCGTTGCCAAACTCAGGCAGGCTGCACACATCTGCAGCTTCAGAGATTTTCTGGCTTGTACTACATTTTAGTTCTGGAAACCAGATGCTCACAGGGATTTCAGAACCTCCCTCTCACGGGCTGGGTCATTTACCTACATGTGGGGGAATGGTTTGCTCTGACATGAGATTTATCACTTCACGGTAACTTTTTATCACTTCACGGTAACTTTTTTCATTGTGTTTCCTTTACCCTAAGAACACAAATCAGCCTTAAAAGCAAAGCTCTCTCTGGGGTGCTAAAGCTTCCGTTGTACTTGGCTCACATCTAGCTGACAGGTGAAGTTGCTGCTGGGTGCACACATCACTGAGAACCTGGAGCAACCGAGCAAAGCACATGTTAACTAAGCCTATTTTGGTAAAATCACTGCCTTAAAAGATAGAGATGTTTCAGATTTCTCAGCACATCTGGAAGCAAGATACATCCTTAACGCTGACACATGTAGTGGAGGTGATTGCCAAAAGACCACGACACGCAGCCACCCCCTGGCTTTGCTCACTAACAAGTCAGAGAGCAGGAGGCTCAGAAGTGAGGACTGCATCATGTCTTCGTGCTATATGAAAACTCCTTCCCCCACTCCAATAAAAAAAAAGGAAAATGCAGTAAGATATCAGTCAGGAAAACGTGAGGCCTGCCTGTGAGCTCATTATTGCATTCAAACGAGTCAAGAACATCAGGAGCAAGTGACAGCACGCATAAAGGCTGCTGTAGGAAATGGACGTAAAGGAGTGGAGCAGGCGGGTCCCTCTGGGGACCGTGTTCAGGGCTTTTCAGAGAGAAAGCGGCAGCAGCTGGAGGGAACGTGTCGCCTGCTTGTCCAATTACATTTATCTGACTCTTGCTTTCTACAAGTTCCCACAGCAACTGAACGTGGACACGTGAGACAGATTCTTCTCTCCTGTTGCTCTGCTGTACGTCTTCTCAGAGGAGAGCTTTTGAACTTATTTATGGCACAACAGGAACATCACCTTACAACAAAGCCTGGTTACAACTGCCTGCCTGCGAGGATGCGGTGCCTATGCACACAGCACAAAGAACCACAGAAGAGATGGGGAAGAAAACATAACTGGGGCAAAAATATTTCCGCTGCTTCCTCCAGAGTTTGGTCCAGTAAATAATTAAATGCTGCATGAGCTGGGGCAGAGACAAGGCACCTAAGGTACAAAGCAGAATATGCCACAGCATGGCGTGACTTGTCTGTAAAATAGCCAAACTGAATAGAAAAAAGAAAAAATAAGAGAGAAACTCAGTGATAACAAATATTTCATTCCACAAGAGACAACTATTTATGATTCCATCTCCTTATCTGAAATCCTGCTGTTTGCTTCTTAAAATTCTTCTGAATCCATTAAGAAAGTGGCATTGATCACCACTGATTTATCGGCACTGTGCAAAGCTTAATGTTAATCCACTTTCTTTGCAATTTTTTTCATGCCTATTTTCTGTGTACAGAATATTTCAAACTCTTTAGAGGGGTGCTGACAATGCACTCAGTTTTCAGGTCCTTTGGGCTTGTAATGGTATAGTAGATACTTCTGCTAATATGCTTCTCTGAGAAACTCCATTTTTTCTGCTTGGATTAAGCAGCCAGCAGTCAAATCCTGGGGCTAGAAAGAAAACCATAAAATTCTTGTAGAATGAAACTGAATTCATGTTAATGAACCAGTGACTAATATGGGCAACAATAAAAAACGCAGCCAGTAACTGTGCAGATGACTAAAGAAAGTGAAGCAAGTTTTTAAACATACTCTAATCTCAGGGTATTCCTTAATGGTTAAAGATTTTGTTATCGTAACATTTTAAAAACACAGCTTTAGTTAATGGCACTTTGCTTCCCAGACCTACTGGTTTAATCAGCTACATAAATGCAATCCTTAAAGTTTTGCTTTAGTAAATAATGAATGAAAACTGACTACGAACATACTAATTTTATGCTTAAAATACCTACATATTAGATTGTGGCTATGAAAGAATATATTGTGATTACAGATGAAAGTGATTTTTTTTGTTAAAATATGGTTTCAAAAGAAAATGGGATATAAAAACCCTTTCATCTAAAAATTGCATTTTCTGTCCATAAATTTGGAGAATTTTCACCAAGTTTCAATTTTCCACTTGGAAAATACAAATGAAGCATATCAATCTGGATATGCTTCTGGATATCAATCTGGACATGCAAAGGAGAAGGTTTTCTCTCTGGATGATAAAACAATTTTCTTTCAGATGAAGTCACTGCTAGCATTTCAGCTTGCTTTGCCCATGACCCTGGGAGCTGCTGCTTGGATGCTTTAGCATCTTCTTTATGAGCCACGTTTCCTGCCCAGGCTCTCTTGGGAAACGCACTGTGCTCTCCCACCGAGCTGATGTGGCAGCGTGCATCGCAGAAACACCATTACCAAGGATGAACGTGGAAAACACTGGCCAGTCTCTCCCTGTATTACTCTTGAATTTGATTTTTCTTTATATATATTAGATTTTCTGGTATTTCAGTTTCTCAGAAAGAAACTATCTTCTTTCATAATGTTTCTCCTTAAGTTCTTTGGCTAGAAAAACTAAATTTTGAATATGACCTAGATTTAATATAATACTGGCTGCATATCACACCCTCACATTCAGAAACTTGCTGGTAAAACTTGAAATGCCTTTCAAACTCTCATCGACCTTCCTAGATCAAGAAAGTTCACTAAATTCAACATTTTGATATATATATATATATATATATAAAATATTTTCACCCTCAGACAGAAGTTCTACTTCCTTTACCCACTCCTTTGGACAATCTGAGAACCATGACTGCAGACTGGCTTCACCCCATCCCCTGGAGGAGCTCCTTTGTAGCAGGTCAAGTGTGGGCCCGAGAAAGGCTTCCTTCCACCAGCCGGCCAGCCCTGCGGGATCTGCCACCACAGGTGAACGTCTGAGAGAGGATTTCCTAAAAGCTCACTAAGTAAGGAGTCAGCTAAGCAGCACTGAGTCAGCTGAGACCAGTGAGAAAAACTTGCTAAGCCACAAACAAGCTGCTGATGCCCCTGCTGACCACAGGTAATTGGTCCCAGCAGGAGGAATAATCTGGGATGCTCGAGGAGGACCAAGCCTGACACCGCTGCAGCATCAAGCCCTTCAGCTGGTGCGTTTGGCCAGTGTAGAGGTAGAAAGCTTCCAAAATGCATCTGAACAAAAGTTTGGAAAGCTCTGCTGTTTCATTACCACTCCCATGGGGTGTCCATGGCCATGATTTCTTCCGAGCAGTAGAAATTATCTGCTGCCGCTTAGTATTTGACAGCTGCTGTGTCGCCTGTTTTTATACAGCTCTGCAATGATGCAGCGTTCATCCAAGCTTCCTGGTGTTAACGTAGCAAAAGTTTTGCTGCTTTCAGCTTAACATTTTCCTAAGGACAGAAGGATTTCACTCAACCATAGCTCACCCTGCCTGCATGCTGCTTCCTATCACTCTAACATGATGTTTATATATAAATAATAATATCTATGTATCTATTTATACATATATCCTGGAATTAGCATCAGAAAGTGACTCACCTCACATATTATTATTATTATTATTATTATTTTTTGGTTAAGAAACTAGCTTGGGCATTTTTCCTCTAGGCTCTTACCTATTTTTCTAAGGAGATTTTTAAATTATCAAAGAAAGAATATGGAAAAACAAACAAGAAACCAAACCCCCAAACATCTATCTCAAAAGGGTTTTGAATAAGCCTGGTTCTTTTAAAAGTCTGGATTTGCAGATCTTGGTTCTCACTGATGTTAAAGGCATCAGGACTTTCATGCCATTTGAGCTATGCAGAGGAGAAAAGGAACAGGAATTTTTTGCACCTTTTAAAAGCTTTTTTTAAACGACTAGACTAGTGCTCAGCTTTCATCTGCACACATAAATTAGACCCCTGTTCAGTATAATTACAGCAATAGCACTCACAGTGGGCAGAAAAGAGTGGTATAAAGGCATCTTGGACCGATGCTGGCTTTCACCAGGGACAGGGAGACCACAGTACCTGCAGGTACCTGAGGAGTGGTTCCACTTTATTTATTTGAATTTAAAATACAAAATACACCTACAACCATGACATTTATACTGAGTGTACGAGACCTTCAGATGCCTTTACCCTTCAGGGGGCTCTCGATGCTCTGTGATGGCTGCTACTTTTACACGTGGCACACTTATGGGGCCCAGGCATTTAATCAAAGCTAGGGGGTTTGCTGCAAAAATGGGAGGGAAATGCTGGGGATACCCACAGAGAAGAAAATGCACACTCGTGTCAAAATGGTCCCGTTTTGCATAGGAAATTATAAATTGCTGCCCAGACAGCGCATAGAAATTTTAAATACAGTGCAAATTATATTTGCCTCTACACCAGGGCCTCTCCACATGACTGAAGAGAGGTAAAGTGGTTTCACACGTAGAGAAATGTGGTTTAAGCTGCAGTGATTTTGTCAGTTTGGCTAGCACAGAAAAGTGCAGGCAAAATGAAAGCATCTGTAAGCAGCATATATTGAAAAGCCACCCTAACACAAGCACAGATATACATTTTTTTTCAGTAGAAATTCATCCTCTTCAGAGAATGGATGTGAGTCATGAGAGACAGAGATGCCTCTTTCTATTCTGCACTGCCTCTGTTGCTGGTGGGGAGTTTGCAACAGACCTCAATGGCAAACACAGCTGAACACAGGCAAAACCTCCTGCGTAGATTTTAGTGCCTGCAGTTTGATTTTATCTTTTTTAATGGCAGCTCCAGAAGTTTGGAAAAGGAGCCAAACCCTTTGTTCTCTCTGATTTTGTTCTTAACTGTGCGAATGTGGCCTCAGATGGGTTTTGTGCAACTTCTGCTGGCGTGCACTTGAGTGCCAGGAGGTAAGGCTCTGGGCAGCACCTCTCCAGCATCACCACCTTTAATCATGCTCTCCATTGCCCCCCTTCCCCTCCTTCCTGACAAGTGCAAGGCAGGACGGGACCCCAAAAGGCAGCCGGCTGCTCCCCACTCCTCTGTGCCTGGCCAGAGTCCCAGCAGCCAGGCAATGCATTGGAAAAAATGAGCCAAAAGCTTCCCTGGTGTATTCTGCTCCCTAGTTTTGCAGTGTCCTGGTCCTGTGAGGTCTCAGATGGGTGCATTTGTCCCATCAGAGCCCTTAGCACAGGCACCTGCTTTTGCCAGATGCAAAAGTTCAGTCTTGGTCAGAGAAACTAAATCCACACACTGTAGCAACCCGAGCGTGCCTGAGATCCATCAGTTGACCACCAAAACACCCAGGGAAGCAGGGAACAAGGAAGGTGTTAGGAAGCTGGTGGAAAACCTCCTTTGCTTCACCGTGCCTTTGGTACATTGAATCCTGCCATGGTGCACATGAGGACAAACCCACGAGCATTCGAATTGCACTTACTTGGCTCTCCAAAAGCATTAAAGAAGAAAGACAACGTCAAACGGTAACAGTATAACTCAAAGCAACGACGCTAAGATGAGTGGATGACAAGCTGGTGACAAGTTTTGTTGTATTAGTCGGCGGGGAACGATGGTTATTTTCTACAAACCTGCATCGGTGTCAAAGCGCACCCGTGATTCACAGCAAAGCCAGCAAGATTTGGTTGTTAGGAGGTGCGTGAAGTGAATGGAAGATCTACCACTGTGTTTGCTCAACCACGGGTACATAGGAGCTTGCTGAGTGCCTCATTTTTACCACATCTGTAGCTTTAAGCTCCAGCTCAGGAAGGTTAGAGAGCACAGGCATAACTCATGCTCTAGGTTTCCCAAGGATATTTATGCACAGTTTTCCAATTTGGTCTCACTCGGGCCCCAATTCCAGAAGTTCCTCCTCCCATTTTCATTTAAAGAGCACACTCGTGGTGGGCACCTGTTCTCCTATTGAACCCTAAGCGCAAACACTGGTGGAACATCAAAGCCATCAGCCCAGTGCATAATAAGCACAGAGAACAAAAATACAAGTGAGAACAAGACGAACCATCAAATGAGGGCAGAGGGGAGAACAGGGAAGATAATTAAGGAAGGAACAAAGGCGAATAATTAGGGGGATGGGAGGAAAACAAAGGGAGAAGGAAAAATCACAGTCAATGTACAAAACACTACAGAGTTGCTCACGACCAAATCACAAGCATTATATGGCAATGTTGCACACCTTCCAGTCCTTCCACCATATGTTGGTCTGGAGGCTTTCCACAATGATGGGAATGATTTTTGGAAAAAACAAGGGGGGAGTGAAGGCATCAGGAGAGGGGGAAATAGGGAGGTTTATAAATATAGAGATATATATGATAAATCCATTTACTGAATATCGTAACAGAGAGCAACTCACGGTGAATTTACGCTGGAGACTGACGAGCTGCGAGATACAGTACCTCGAGTTTGCTTTACAAAACTGCACATGCAAAAACAAAACAAACAAAGAAAACAAAAAGTGAGAAAAAAAAAAAGAGAAGAGAAACTATAAGAGACATCGGGAGGAGACTCATACAGGCTGTGTCCTATCGAATGCAGACTGCAGCGTGCATCTTGGAAGGAGACCAGGCAAGCTTCAGAAAGTGTGGAAGCCACAGACACACCACCTTCTAGTCGACAGGGAAACAACCAAAGAATCAAAATGGAACCAAAAGGGAAAAAAATTAAAAGGTGAACCAAAAGCCACACGATGATATTAGGACTTTATGTCTCCATATGCTATACTCACAAAATCAAAGTCCTCCGCAGAAGTCATCTTTAGGACCTCGGGCTAGAGGTCTTTGTAGAAACAGATGGTGATTGCTTTTACAGCTGTGCTGCAAATCAGTACTTCCAAGTGGGAGTGGGATGCAAGACTGCTAATTCCCCCTCCAGCACCACGAGATGAGAGGAGGAAGCCTGAGAGCAGCGAAGAGCACAGGCCGGAGGGAGGACCCTGGGCCACGCCTGGAGAACCAAAATCCAGCTGAGCCCCAGAAGCTGGTGCCACGCTGCTTCGGCTCGGTCCTTGCTCCAGGTGGGCTCTCCAGGGGCACCTACCTCTCTCCTCTGCCAGGCACAGGGACGTGTCTGAGCTCAAACCATCCGAACATGGCTCACTGTGTCTAAAAACCCTACGTCTGCTGCAGCTCAGGCAGGGGATTACACGATATTTAAAGGAACATGTTTCAATTCACGTGTAATTTTGTAGATTCTCCTCCATTCAGTGTGTTTGGATAAATGCCATTACACATGGGGGGTTCTGAATATGGAAACAGTCAAATTACACAGAAAAAAAAGAAAAAAAAAAAAGAGCTTATTCTTCCTCTGGCAGGGAATCTACACAAAACCAGGATTCTAAATATCTTGATAGATCTTGGCTTGAGGCACTAATGTTTCACAGTTATAAACAATAATTTTTATAAATCTACATCATCTGAAGAACCCTCTCAGATGTCAGAAAACAAAATCCCTTCACCTCCTGAATTTGCCTTTTCAGTTGCAGCAGTTTTTCCTGCTTCCCTGAGAGCTTCAATCTGTTAACAATCAGTGCTATCAAGCCAGAAGGTCCAATTAAAATCTAACGTTCTTTGGATATCATATGAGTAGAATTTTAAATATACATTTCCTTAAAATTACCAGAATATCCTGAACAGAAACATTGGCCCATGTGAAGTATATATCACAATCACCCAAAGGCCAAGAAAACCGCAACAAATGTATGCAGTGTTATGAAAGGTGTTTATAAAAGTTTCACTTGGAGCCAATCATCTGCTGTGCAGCCAGGTAAAGCATTCTGCCCCAAATTCACTATTTCTCCGTTTGTACCTCGCCAAAGAAAAGTGGGGCAGGAATCAAAGTGGGGTTGCATGCTCTCCTGGTTTGCCAGGGAAATTGCTCCCAGGTTGCTCAAGCTGGGGAACCCTTTGCTTCTTGGCTGGATGACGAAGTCTCAGGATGGCAACTGAACCCTGCAGAGAGCAAGTCCCTGCCTGCACAAATGTCTGAAGGTAAGAGATTTCTTGCGCAAAACAGGCGGAGAACTTGTGATGGAGGAGAATGTACTGGGCTGCCTTAATTTACCTGGGAGTCAGCACCAGTGTTGGGCAGTACCTGTGGAAATGTTGCTTTTAATTGCTAAAAACAGCTCTGAACATCCCTTGGCAGAAGACTTGAATGAATTTTTGCATTTATCCCTGCCTCATTTGGTGTGCTGCAGGATTGAGGCCATGCTGTGATCCTGCCATACATCCTTGTAACTTGGCCAGGCAACGTTATGCAAGTCCTGCAGCACTCCAGGTTCACTTCTTTGCTCTCGTTCCTGGAGCTGTTTTTTCTGAAACTGTGACCAACTACATTTTCACTGGAACTGCGGAGAGGAAAGCTGGGAAGCCAAGACTGCCTCCTTTTCTGAATCAAAGTACTCGAGCTTTGCTCCGTGCTACTTACCATCCGAGAGGGACACAGAACAAGAGAGCGTCTTTCTGTGTAGCTGTCTGAGTCACCGTTACACCAACAGCAAGGGCAAAAAGGTAAGCTAACGGGAAGAACCACAGTACCTCACACATCAACACACGTCAGGGAGGGGGAGAAGAAAGGGAAAAAGTCACAAGCCAGCAAGAGAATAAGAACACCTCTGCTAGTCTACGCACTATCGAGCACGGGACGTTTCATGGGCTGGGTGTTCAGGCATACTTCTTGCTGGGTTCTGTTGGGTACCGGCAGCCCAACAGGGATTTTGAAACAGACCACAGTATTCCCAAGACAAAAGGAAAACATGGAGCCTCTGAGATGGAAAATGTCCTAAAGAAACAAAGCAACCCCCCCCTCCCTTCATCCCCAGACCTGTACAAAAGGGACAGACACCTCGGAGAAGTCACTGAAATGATGTGCCACCTCTATTTGCTCTCAGCAGTTTCCTAAGGAGTAGTCAACTCGCTCGTGTTACCAGGCAGTATCTACCTGTAGGCACACAATTAAGATGCCAACTGCTTGGAACAACCATGTGAGGGACCAGCAGAAACCAGTCACGGCTTGGAGAGAGGAAGAGGTTTTTCGGGGTTGGAACACTGCTGAGAAGTGTGTCAAGCTTTGAAAAATGGTAGTGGTCAATCCCAAAGACAGTGTTTAGCTCGGGTGCCCAAGTCTCATGAAGGGCCTCTGCTACTTCCTACAAAGTTTCAGCCATCTCATCTGGGAAATTTTTTCTCCCATCCAGAACTCAGCCCCTATACCTAATGCTTGAATTGTTTCCTTGGGTCTGACTACCACTATAACACATTGCCATGTAGAATTAAAAACAAACCTAAGTAAATAAATGCTAGAAGTTTCACTCAGCATGACCTAGACATGACTACTTAGCAGGTTCCTACAAATTTAGCATTTGCGTGCTGTTGTGATTGCTTTTTTAAGACTCTTCCCAAGAAAAGGTGAAGGCAGGGCACTGGAAAATACACAGGAATAAACAAACGCAGAGGCTGTTTTAGCCACCAGTTCAGAATCCCTGGAGCAGCCGTGGGGAGGACGTGTGCTTTGGGGCTCATTGACTCTCCGACTGGTCTGCTGGCCCGCGCGGAGCACCCGTGCCGTGTGTGCATAGCACAGCCCCTTTTGTACGGGACATTGGTGCAGCTCTGGCCGGAATAGAAAAGGCAGAGGAGGTATCCAAATGCGGGGAGTTCAGGCTTTGGGTTGGCAAAGAGGCAAGTTTATCTACAGAATGTAAAACTATTTGCACTGGGGTCTTCATGCTGGCCATGGAAATAAGCCCGGCAGCTCTCCCTTCCACTGGCACCTATCCAGTGGGGATCTTGAGGTGCTTTGCACATTCAGCACCTCAATAGTTGCCCCATTTTCCCCCCTGCTCTGTTCTCACCGCCAAGGAAGCTGCACCAATGGCTTGCTCTAAAGACCCGTCGGTCAGTACAGCAGCTCAGTTCGAGAGGCTGAGTGGTTTCGATGTTGTACAAAACAGAGGGTCTTAAAGACAATGCTGGGCAAACTGGACAAACCCAGAAACTCACCTCCAGAAACAACAAAGCAAGGAAAATGCTAAACAGAAAACAAAAATCACAAAAATAAGAATGAAACAATGGACTAAAATTAAAACGCAGTAACTTATGTTAAACAAACATTCTGTTTTAAACCAAACATTGCAACAATGACAAAAACAATGTACCATCCTAGTATTTTTCATCCTGAAAATCCACAAAACAAAAAAGCCCACTCAGGATAGAGTTCACCAGGTGAAGAAAAAAGGTCAGAAAAATCCATTCCTCCAATTCCCTTTGCTGGAGCTGGGGGCAAGTCATAAAAATCCTGGGAGAGCAAAGAAGTAGGAGCGATAAACCAAGTGCAGGTAGAATATTGTAATAAAGCACCTCGAGTCAGCTGCAAGATAGATAGCTGGATGCTACTGTAATAATGAATAGATTATTAAGCAGATCCCCATGACACAGCAGCACTTCACCATCTATCAACCATCAACACACGTAGATGTGAAGGTACCACCTCAGACCCTCCAAGCAGGCTGACACACTGAATCAGCAACCAGGTTCATAAGCCTATGAAATTGTATTTTGTAACCGATGCAATAAATTGAACATTTCCCAGAGCTGAGCTGCTGAGAGGCTCAAATGGCAGAGGAGAGCAGATGAATCAGTGCAGATAAACTGCAGGGTCACGAGAATGCAAACGGGGAGTGCATGCTGTATTTGTGCAGGAAAGATGCCGGGGTGGAGAAGCAAATACAAGGCTATGGAGCCTGGAAGGAGGCCTAGAGGAAGATGTACTCTCACAGTCCTTGATATGGGACTGACAAAGGAAAGAAGCAAAACAGCAAGCACAGCACCTCACCGGTGAAACAGCAGAATGACCACTAGGACTCTTCACCAGCCTGAGCTTGTCACCTCTGTGGGACATGGACAAGCATGCCAGGAACGTGAATATCATGCCTGAGGAAATGCAAGTCACGGTGCCCTCTGCTTCAGCACCTGAGAGGCCTGGTTTTATTGATGAGGCAGAGAAAATGTTGATTTTCTCAGAACACTAACCCATGCTATAGATGGCTGTTGCTGTAGAAAATCCGTTTCCTACATTTTGAACATAAAATTAAATCAAAAATCCAAACCCAATATTCCTTAGGACAAACTGATGGGGTAGACCCACAGATGAGATTGCAGCAGGACCTTGGTAGCTCAGTCCCAGTTTTTCCCTGCTCCTGCTCACCAGTCTCTTAGGGGAGCCCAAGCTCTACAAGCATTTGCTTTTGGCAGTGATATTTCCACACGCCAAGAATCCTGTTTCCAAGACCTTTTCATTCTCAACCGTGCTGAGCCACTTGCTGTACCTCACGCCTATGCCCTGGTGGGATCCCATCGGCACGTCCATGCCTGAATCACATCAGAGCTTGATCCAACAGGTCTTGCCATTCATATGGCATCTGCTCCACCTTCTGCACCACTCTGTAGCCTAAGACCACAAGAAATGAAGTAAAGGGGTACATCTGGATGTCAGTCACGGGTCCCTATTATAGCCCTATTGTGCTGGATAATGGTATCTCAGGGATCAGTGCTGTAAACCCAAAAGCTGTAGCTGCTAAGCCCCTTTTGGAGCTCTCACTATGGGTTAATTTCTATACTAAACATGACTTTGGCATGCACTCATTAAACATCTTTTGGATCATCAATCAACAATCCATCCACCCATCCATTAATCTCTTGCAAAATACCCCACTTCTCCCTTGCCTTCTCCTGTAGGTTGTTACTCATTTGGTCATCACCATTGACCTTATGCTTTTTAAAAAAAAAAAAATATATATATATATATATCTTTTTTTACCCCCCAAAAAACCTAAAGCCTTGCATGCCTTGTGAGTGGCTGTGTAAGCACCTCGCTGGCACTACAGCAGAGGGGACTGGAAGCCAGGTGCCAGTGGTACACCGATGGCCTCCCATGCAGCATGCCTGATGTCCTGGTAAGTAGATGTAGAAGCAACTGGTTGCACTTCTAAAAGTATTCACTTATAAGCCTGACGACACAGCAGGTAGGATCTGGGCAGACACAATTTGAGGCAAAAGAAGCAAAAATCTATGGTTTTGTACTCACTCTCAGTTTTGGTCACAAAACTGGCCCTGTGATACTGAAAACCAGGTGAAAGCCTGGTGAAAAGTCATGGAATAAAGGTTATTTTACGTAACTGACAATGTGGTGTGAAATCTTAGCTCTGTTAAAGCACTTTGTCTGGTTTCTAAGAAATTCTAATGTGCACCGTGCTTTTGATTAAAAAGACAAGAAATAGAAGACAAATAGAAGAAAATAAGTGTTATCAACTTGTGTTATAAAATAACAGTTCCAGGAAATTCAACAAAAAAAAACAAGAGCAAGTATCCTCATAGGGCTTCCTGTCAAGACTGGCCGGGACATCATGGTAAGGAAAGGATTATATTTAAAGCCAGCAAATAGACATAGCATAAATAGATGATTATAGCAGTAATTGCAACATAAGATGGTAAGAAGAATAAAATAGTCAAATTAATAACATTCTTTCCCTTTGTATATAATGAGCTGGCTCCATTTGGCCTGTTGTCTGGGCTGAAGTGGATTAAACTTCCCCTAAAAAGGTCTCATGGGGATCTTTCTTCATTTCCGATCTTTGGGAAAAAAAGTGCATAGGAAATCCATTTTTCTGTGCTTCAGCTTCCCTAGACCTAGGAGGTCTCTTCAAAAAGGCATTGGAAAATACCAGCAACACTCAGCAAAACACAGGACCAAATTTTTGATGTTGCTTGTCCTGATGTCGATTCCAGAAGAGTTAAATGAACCCCTAACAAGAACCCAGTAAATCCACCCAAGGCAGGCACATCTCAAACACAGGGCCATCATCCCATGCAGGCAGAATTCTGCTCTGACCTCAGTGACATCTGGACAAATATTTGCACCTACAAATAAAAGTTTCACTTCAGTTTAGATCAGTATATGTGAAAAAGTGGGCCCCAAAGGAATATTTTCTAAGGATTCTTCCAAAACAGTATCACAGAATCTGTGCATACATCTACACCCATGTAGTACAGAAAAACATTGAAAATGCAAATGTATGTTTCTAGCTATGAACCAGGGACTGTTCATGTATGTGACTTTATTAATTCCTGCAGTCTTTCAGGCAACAAAGAGAGAACATTCAAGCTTTTTTTCTTTTTCCCTTTTTTTCCTTTCTGATATTTTTGAGGATGCATTTGCTCTCGAATCCTCTAAACAGAAATCATCAAACAGTATTTAATATAAAATATGCACACGTACCTCTCAGAATTACAAATCCAAAGCAAAATGTTAACACTTCACCTGGTGAAATCTATCCTAGGACAGCTTAAAAAAAGAACCAACCTTCTAAAATATGGTTATTTACAGCAAGGCAAAAGATGACACATTACAAAGGAAAAAACAAACTAAAAGAAACAGTTTGATCCATGGTTAAGTGATCAGCGCTGAAGTATTCAGTCAACCTACAGCCCTGTCAATAACAGAGATGGCATAAAAAGGCTCACAAAGTACTATGGGATGGCTCCAGTTGAATAGACATATAACGACACTGAAGAACAGAAACCACACAATAAAGGTCCCAAATAATAAAGTAACGCTTACGCGGCTATGGAAATGTTAGCTGCCGACATGGGGCTGACTTCTGCTACTTCCTTGGCCTTCTGCAGGGCGAGCTTTTGGTTGGTGGCTTCCTCCATCTCCTCCTCATCCTGGTGCAGAAAATCAAGACTAATCAGAGCATGCATCACATAATGACAACAACCACAGCTCCCTGAGGCATGGGTGTTGTGTGACTGTCACTGCTGTGCTGGGGAAAGCAGATATTCATTAAAATAAGGCAGAATTTCATAACTTCTTGTAAGGACCTCTAGGTATGGTTTTGCTGTCAGCAAGAGATGACAAAAACAAGGTCTGCTCAAGTGCTTGGTGCATTTTTGCTGGGAACACATCTCCCTCATGAAGCTGTCTTACCTCTTTTGGGTCTCTTCTTATCCCTCAGGGGTCTGGCATAGCAGGGAGAGACCTGAGCAGAGGTGTGACATTTCTGGGGTAAAGGCAGCCCCCTTTATCTCAGACTTGCACGTGAAAACACTCAAAAGCTTACGTCCTACTGAAGTGCACGAGACAGACTCCTAAAGCCTTTGTGACTTCTTGCCAGCGTGACTTGTCTGAAACAATAATCCCAATAAACACCACAGGATTTGACTGGCTCCACTCACACTAGTTTTATCCCAAATATTTCCACTGATTTGAGTTGAAGCACTGTGAATGTACAGGGTGAAAACAGAAAGGAGAAGACACTGAAGCATAACTTGTAGAATCAAGTGCAGGTCAGAAAGCTGGTCACGTTCATGCTTTCTGCACACCCCAAAGATCTCATATGTGGAGTTTTATTGGTATTGCAAGTTCTCTCAGAGTCGAACTGTAGTTTGATTTCTCCTACGTGGTGTAATTACTAGAGAAATACCCTTTAAAGTCAGAGTGTAACTGTAGTTTCTTTAGCTATTGGATGAGGACTAAAGACAAAACAGGATCCCATTCAATTCCAATAGTCGTATGGGTTAAACCGCCTTTGAATTTTTCTAGCCAGTCAAATTAGATAGTAAAAACAGGGCAGGAGAAATAACAGACTGATGGCAATGTTAGCACCATCGTTCAGGGTGCTGAACCACAAGACAAGACAAGAGCAGGCACCGGCTCCTCCGTCAAACGGCCTGGGTCTGCATCTGCTCCTCACGGGTAATGCTGTGAAACTGTAATGTTGAAAATAATGAATGCGGACAGTAAGACATCTAACGTTGAAAAAAGGAAGGCACAGAGATTTACCCATCCTGAATGCCATATGCATGATTCCTTGCTCTGACTTTGGTTTTTTTTTTTTTTTTTTTTTTTTTTTTTGCTTTAACTGAATTCATTTTGAAACTGTTTTCTTTTTCTCTTTTAGGAGAAAAGAGAAATTATAGGAAATTAATCAAAAAAATCTGTTACTGTTAAGTTTTCCTATTTTTCAAATTTCCCCCTTTCCAAATATTAGCAAATCTGTTACAAAAAAAATCTTAATGTAGTGAATAAAGAATGAGGTAACAAAAAAAGCCTTGCTGAACCATTATACAAAGTCAGCAGTCAGTATTTCTCAAAAGCCAACTTCCAGTAAATTTATCAGTGGCTGGGATGCTACCTGTACTTCTAGGGTATCTGAGGACATAAACCTTTCAAGAAATAATTTCCAAATAAGGCATCTTAGGGGTTTTTCTTTTCACTCAGCAGGTATCTTCAAGTCGTTTCTTCTTTTGAGGACTCTCCGGGGCTTTTATTTTTTCTTTCTGTGCACCTCAAGCACCGCGTACAGATTTAAGCATCCTTTTAGAAGTTCTACCTTCTACTCCGTTCTCCCCAGTGCATCCAAAATGCAACGGAAATATTCATTGTCGTAAACGCAGCCATCCCTAACTCAGAACAAGCACACTCTTTAGCAGATGACTGCTTAATAATATTTCTGCAGCTCCTTCCACCCAGAGATTTGCAATCCCTCTGCAAACACTAATTAATTCTCTGCCTGGTACGTGCCCTGCGATGTCTCACGGGGGCAGAGGCTCATCCTGCTCTGCTTGAAGTGGGCAGGGGCGATGGTCTACGACTGAGGCAAGCTCTGAGCTGTGACGGTGACTTCAGAGCCACCTCTGGGAGCTCCATCATCACTGTCATGGATGAAGGCACTGCCTGTAAGAACAACTCCCTCTTACCTTTCCTTTCCATTTTCTAGAGCTCTACATCTTCACTGAAACCACAGTTTATCACCTGTCTGCAGAGCTAACTGTAATTATGTGCATAGTTAACGTGGACTGTTCTTCATTAAACTCCCCCAGTTAAAGACTTCTCCATTGGGATGGAGGAGGAGCGCCCATGGCTGCTATTCCTCTGATTTCTGAGGAATTCTGGACTAATTTTATATAAAATTCACACGCCCCTCCTACTGCGTGCTTTTATATGGCTTTCTCAGAGATCGCTGGCAGGGTGCGGAGATCAGAGAACACGCCTGGAGCTGGAAGGCATTTAGGAAAGCCGAGGGCTGCCCTGCTCACCCACCCGCGGCAGCTCTCCGTGCCAGTCCAGCCAGGATGAAGAACAGCGTGCCGTGTCACCGAAGAGGAGATACTGGAAGCAAATCTGGGGGCAATTTCAGATTCTGCTCGGAATAAGCAAACAGGAAGAAAAATCTGCCAGTAGACGGAAATAAAGAGAGCAGGCAACCCAAACAATTCATGATGGGTTTGAGAAATGTCTAGAAACAACATGAGGAGAGTTCAAGCAAGGGAAAGTCAGAGCCAGCACGGAAGGAGGAAGAGAAGACCTGGGGATGGAGGGGCAGAGGCTGGAGAAGATTCTTTATATAGTCAAAGCAAAGAAGGTGGTTATTATTTTTTCCCCTTAAATGAGTCATTCCAAAGTGCTGGTGAGTTTTGTAACAGCCATCAGATGATCAAGTTGAAGTTAAATATAGCCACAGCTCCGATGCTCCCTGGTACAGGTCACAGGGCCCAGCTAAGACTACCAAGTAAATGTTCAAATGCCACGATAAATGAAGTCCAAATACACATCCAGAACTGGAACTGTTTGTCGAAATGTTTCAGTCCTGAAGGTTAGCTGGGAAGCTTTCTGTCCTTCCAAAATAGTGGCAGTTGCAAGCCACTTATGGCGTTCCCACACTACGTGCAGCACGGATCTTGATTAGTTTTATAGTGTAAATGTCAGGAAAGTCTCCTGAGATCAACTGACTCCCGAGTAACTTAATTATACCTCCAGGCCATTTTTGGTTTTGCATGATCATATTTACTTAGCCATAAATCCCTCATTCTCCAGGTATGCTATACAATTGAATTATTTTTATCTTTTTCTTCTTTTGAAATCCCCACAGAATTCTGGGGGTCATAAATAAAATTAAAGAAAAAAAAAAAAGTTTCTCAAGGAGCGTAATGATTTTTGCAATGTTGCAGAATCCATTAATATTTAATTATATTTTGTAAACATCAACAAAGTTAGGTTACTAGCTGTTCCAGTCAGCTGCTGAAATATTCAGAAGGAAGCACGAAAAAGATTAAGAAAGGAATAGGATGAGTTTCATTACTCAAGAACTGTGCAGGGCCTGATCCTCCCTCAGCACATGCCAGGGATACCCGTAAGTCTGCTGAAGGGGCTGGAAGATGCATGCCTCTGGGCTCAGCCCTGAGCTGCATCGTAACAGAGCAGGGAGGCAGAAGAGGGTCTCACAGCCATAGGAACATTCATTATCCATGCTTCTTGCGTGGCCTGCACTGGGCATCAGCTCTTGGGAAACAAGGCTCTAGCTAAAGCTCGGAGCTGAAGCCAGTAACGTGGCAGAAAGGAGAGCTGGTAAAGACAAGCTCAGACACAAGAGACGTGGATTTCAGCTGGGAAGAGTTGGCTGCTTCCATCCTCAGCAGCTGGAGTGGGATAGGGAATGCCTTGAAATCTCTGGGTGTCCCTGGACTGCAGTGCTGCATCCCGTACCCAAGCACTACTGCACCTTGCTACGGCTCTAGAAAAAGAAAGCATCCCTGCGAGCTGCTGCATAAATGCACAGATAGTGATCCTCTTACCCGATAGGGAGCATACAAGCTGAAGTTTGTAAAATGTAACTGCTAAGGTGGATGCAGTGCTTTTGGAGCCAGCAAGTCTTTGACTTATGGCCGTGGGAGCAGCACAGCAATGGGGTGTGCGTATCCGCATCCACTTGGTGAGAGCAAGCAAAAAATGTGCAAAGAAAATCTAATGCTGCCTCATAAACATGACTGAGTGTGCTAAAATGAGAAATCAAAACTGTGCAATAATATGAACACAAACTGCAGTATTTGGAACCCTTCCTGCACAATACAGAGTCTATACATATTTTTTTTTTGTCTATAGGGAATGCTTCAATATAAATCCAAGCACACAGAGAAGCTACAGCAGTGTCATTGCCAGCTCTTGCCAGGACCTGGCTTCCTGCCTGTGCTTGGGTTGCTGCCTCAGATTGTTCTTGCACCTGGTGAGAAGCAGGAAGGTTTTAACATCTTGACTTAAAAGTCACTGTAGCCTCTTCAAGTTGTTTTCCACAGAGCTGTTTGGAGAACATTAATTCTTTGATTCATTCCCAAATTCAACGAGCTAAGAAACACTAACATGAGACAGCAAAAGCAGCAGTACAACACCTGCGACTCCCCAGGCCTGAACTTCAGATACATTACTGAGTCAGCCAACACCCATTACTTGTTCCGCCTCTGCTCTTGAAAACAGTTAAAGCTACAAAGGTCTGCACACCTCCACACAGCAGCAACACGAGCGATGCCTGCTGCCCGCCCTGGGGTGGAGGGAAGGCGAACAACACGGAGCAGTTCACAGAAACAAGCCTCCATAACTAAACGAAACCAAATGAAAGTAGACCTCCAGGTGCTTACCAGGGGTCTCAGCAGCACAAACTGGTACACAGAGGTACAGCATGGAAGGCAATGCCTCTCTCAAAGCGTCTGCAATGAATACTGTAGATCCAGCAGCTATGGTCTAAGTTTGAAGAACCAGAAGCCTCAAACTTACCTTGGTCAGCTCTTGGGCATTTGCCAGATTGTCCACGGCGATAGCCAAGAAGACGTTCAGGAGTGTATCTGTTGGGGAGCAGCTAAGGAAAATTCTTCACATAGCAAATACAGCAAATGGTTCCTCTTCTGCTACCACTACCCTTCTTTCCCCATTCCAGCCATGGTGTTTTATTGATAAGCCCCTTGCACTGCTGCTTTGTCGTCATCATTCCCAGCTCACCCACTTCTGCTGGTACCAGCTGAAGAGCACAGCAGGTGTTGGACACCCGTCTGTCTTCACCAGCACACATGTCCTGGTGGGGATGCACTCACACCCACAGGATTTCCCCTTCATTTTTCCCTTTTGCTTAGCAGGATGATTGGCAGCTCCTGGAAATGGCTCATCTTAAAGACAACACAAAGGCATTGGGTATTACAAAAAAGGCTGAGGCCAGTGCTGTGCTACATGCCAGTGGGCGAAGCACTCATGATTTATCACACCGGACTTGATATGACAATTAGAGCACCACAAACAAAGGGCACACGGGCCCTTAGTCCAGCCACTGCACACAGACCACCTAAACCACTGCCACTGCCCACGCCAGCCGGGCTCTCTCTGCATTATATCACCAAGACATCACATTTCCCCACAGTTATTAACTCATTCATTGTTTTCACTTTTCCCCTTAATGATTTCAGCTATTACTTGGCCCCTCATATATTTTATTGTTGTTGTTCCAGTTAGGTGTCTGCAAAACAGCCACAAAGCAATCGTAAATCAGATACCTCTGCATGTGAAAGGAGAGCAAGCAAAGCAAAACCAAGCCGAAACTAATGCCCAAGAAGCAAATGCATTTTGCTCTCATACATTGCCTGGTGACAGGACAGTCATTCACCCAAGGTGTGCAAAGCTGTAATTGCTGCTCTAAACATGAGTGTACGTGGCAATGAAGTCGATCTCATGTACGTACCCTCTGGAGATGCACAAAGGCCTGAATAGCAGTGTGATGCTGTTGCCTTGTGTTGTCCTCACCTGAGCCAAATAGGAGTCTGGGACTCCAGCTGCAGGAGCTGTAGGCAGGTAACTGACCCAACATAAAATAACTGGATGCGGCCCTGCTTTGGTCTGTGAGTTGGAAACGATGCACAAAGCCATGCTGCAGGTGGGGCAGGAGCCAAATACAAGGGCTGAGTGCTGGAGGGAGCAAGACGAGCCACTGCAGCAAGGACAGCAAGCTCCCAGGGTGCCGACAGACCTGCAACTAGATTTTGGGAAAGCTTCACCTCAGCACCACCTGGTTGCTTTCCATTTCTCAGCGACACTGCTGGGAGGAAGCACCTGAGGTATCTCTTCAGAGGAGCCAGGAGCAGTGCAAGGCTGATCCAGCTGCGGTCTGCTGGTGCTGGGTGTCTGTGCTTAGTGGAAGCGTGCCCAGCAGCCCCAGTGCCTGCAGACCCTGCTGGCTGGGGAGCCATCACCCCACGCTGGCAGGGCTTCAGGAGACTTCTCCCAGGGCAGCTGGGAACCAAAGCTGGCCCAGACAACCAGCTCAAGGCTTTGCTTTCCTCCTAAAGAGCATTCGGCAAACTTAATTCAGCCAAGACTTCAGAACCAGACATTCAGGCCTCTTATTCCCATTGGGATGAGTGTCTCCAGAGCTTAAACACCCATCAGAAAACAGATGCTCTGCCCGCCACCATGGAAGCAGGAGCTGTATTTAATCTTCTAGAAAGCGTCTGCATCCTGCAGGGGATGGGACACAGAATCCAGAGGTTTCTCCAGGCAAAGGCCAGGTTCTCTCCATGTCAAATACCAGAGGATAGAGGATTTTACTGTGTGAAGATGATTCCCTGGGGATGTCAAGAGGTTTGAAACGTGGTGCCCATCTATTGCTGCTTCCTCTGTTCAAGCAGGACAGCAAGGAGTATGGGGTGGGAGCACTTTGATCCTGCTGAGCCCAGTGAATAAAGAAGCAGAAGAAGGGAAAGATGACACTGAAATGTCCCTGCATCCCTTCACCTGGGAAGTGAAGCATCCAACTCTTGCTCGGGGGGAACGAATATCTCAGTAATAAAACTGTCTTGCTGACTCTGCTTCCTACACACATGTGCTGCAATTGTCTTGTGTAACGTAATCAACTACTGGAAATAATTACTTTTCAAACAAACAAACAAACAAACACAACAGTTCAGGCTATTTTGACTCATCTCCACCTGCATTCTGGTGGAATTGAGTGTTTCTGCCCCCAAAGAAGGTCTCTCAGCCCTTTTTGTAGAGCTTGGGGACTCCCAGACACCAGCTGAAATCCATCTTCTGGGCCAGGCTGTACACCCCAGCCAGACCCACGTACTAACCCAGCCAGCTGAACTGATGCTGGTGCTCTTCCATGCTGGAGGAAAGAGTAAAAGACAGCCAGGGGCTGGGAAGGGTGGCTGGCTCCAGGCATTTGCTGCTTTTCATTCCAGGCTTTTCTGTAGATTTTTGGATTATTTCTTTTTCCTCCTTTTCCCCCTCAACAGATGCACCAATTTATTAATTTACCGGATGACAATGAATACAGGCATGGTGTAATTTCCTAGAAAATGAGCCAAATCCTGCTGTCACTCCAATCACACTACTTTCATTAAATCATTTAAGACAGAGAGGTCTGGCTTCACATGGGCTCTGTGCAACTGGAAATGCGATGTGAGAGAATTCTGGATCAGTTTCTGGATCATTTCCTTGCAATGTGCCTTGAAAATACAAACTGATTCAAAAAAGCAACTGAGCTGCAGCAAAAGCAAGGGTAACCAGCACCCTCCTGTGCTCCTTCATGACCTGGAACAATTATAGTGTCCCACACAGCTCTGGGAGAGGAAAGAAGTCCTTCCTGTTTAAAAAGAGCAGGTTTTACAAGCTGACCCCAGATCACTAAAACTGATTCTCTAACAGAAGATTTGATCCAGTCCTCCTAAACTCTTAGAAATGAACTCACAACATGCCAATGTTCAAGAACTGAAAATAAAAGCACTCCCAGCAGAGGAACCGGAGTGTCCTAGATGGGTCTTAGACTGATTTCAACATTAGCCAGAAAAATAAAAACCCACATAAGAAATTCAGTCACAGTCTGAATTCTGCATGGGAAGGGCTGGAGGCAAATCCATGCTAGGCAAATAAAAAAGACACAGTGCATAAAAAAAAGCAAATTCTTACTTTTGGTGGAGAGTACTGCAAGGCAAAGAGCTTTGTGAAATGGAGACTGACCGTAACATTCAAGTCCCAAGTTAGAGCAAAATAGAATTTTACATTAAGCTAATCAATAATTAAGCTAATCAGCAGCCCAGCCAGCACAGGCTGCTCTGCACAGGGTGTCCTGGTGCCTGCCAGGCTCGGGGGCTCTCCGTGGGAAGGGGATCCTGCGGCTCCCCCCGTGCCTCGCCCTGCACCGCGGCATCACTGACATTAATGACTATTTTACTTCCCAGGGAAATGCGGGACTGTTATTTTCTGGCAAACTGAACTTTATTTTCAGACCTTCCTGGTTATGTTTTGACAGTTAAGAATAACTTAAGTCCCTGGTAAGTCACACGGTTCAGCTTTCCCTCCGAGATAAATGACTGCCTGCTGCTTGCTCTCAGCATCAAAACCATAACTACTGAAAAGCAGGGGTAGCACTGACCTTACTGAAACCCTGCTTGAAACATCAGCGTGAGCATTAGTGGGCTTCTTGCGGTAGCTCCTGCAGTAAACACAAGAAAAAGATTTAACCCCTTGTCCTCTGTTGGTCCTGCTCATGGTGCTTAAAGGCAAACAGGACCCGTGGGATGCAGAGAGATCATCCAAACCATGGAAAGCTTCAACAGACAAAGCCTTGGCCAGAAGTCCAGGTCTCCTACAGGGTTGCAAATCTCAGCAGAAATTAATAGATAGGCTTCGTGTTTAAGACCCTACTCACTAGAAGGTGGTGAAAGAAGCCTTCTAGGATCAGTCTGCTCATCTCTGTTCTTTGTGTTCATAACTACCCAGTGGCTGCAGCAAACTCATCCCCACGTGCAGGATTCAGAGGGGATTAAAGTCTCATGTTTTACCTATGAGCGTCGTTTCCTTGATAAATGCACAAACAGTGCCCCGAGAAGTGCTCTGGTTGTGCTCAAGGTGTGCCACCAGCATATAGCCGTGGGCAAAGGGGACAGGAAAGGCATTGGAGATACGTCCCTGGGACAGCGATGCCGGCAGCAGGCAGCATAAGGGAAAGCAACAGGCCAGAGCTCTGCCAGGAGGATATTTGGGGGAAATGTGGGCAAGGTTTCAGCCCAGCGCTGTGCCACGGCAAGCAGGGGCAAAGACCATACTCATGGCAGTCGTGAGATGTGAGGCAGGTCCTTATTCCAGCCACGTGAACTTCCCCTGCTCTCTCTCCTTTAGTGCAAACACAGGGAAGAAGCCCCTCTTTTAACTAAAGGGGCAAGAAGGGAATTTATACCCTGTTCTTCAAAAAGGCTGCATCTTCTCTGCTCTAAGGTTAAAAGTCTTTCTCTCTCTCTGAACCTTGCTGTCAAGCCTGATTATGGCTTAATCTCATTTCCAAATGCCATGCCCCGAGGACTGAGAGCTCTCCCTCCTTCCCAGCTCTCCACTGACCCAGTTTTCAGACGCCTCGTGTTTCTGGAAGGAGCACACTGAGGCTGGTGTCTGAGCGGAGCTGCCGGCCCAGCCCACGTGTCCCAGCTGCTGTTGTTCCGACAGCACACCTTAATGGGGAAGATCCCTCAGACACCCCTGTGAGACAGGCATGGCTCACACACACTCTGCTCTGCTGCTCCCTGTCATGGTCCCTCATGCCAACGGAGGGATTTCACACAAAGCAAAGGGCTGGAGCCCTGTCTCACAATCCAGAGGCTCTGATGTCCCATGTCATCTTATCTTGACCCCCAGCAGTAGAGATCTACGTCTGTAACAACCACTTCTTTAGCACAGGTATTGCCCTCTGCATACCCTTCCCTTTCTCCTAGGTACCCAGCCCATGTTGCCAGCCCTAGCAGGACTCCTAGGGAAAGACAAAAGCTGGAACAGTAACTGGCAGGAAGGTTCACAGCGCTGGGACACCCTACAGAGAGCTCTCCAGCAGAGCTGCAATGCTCAGCGTTGTTATCCCAGAACAAACAAGGCAGCCACACTGCCTCATACACACACCAGTTTCCAAGGTGTGTTTTTAAGGATGCTGTTTGCCACCACACAGCTTACCACTGCAGCCAGAAAACTTATTGTGCCAACAAATTTGTACCTTGCTAGTGTGAGCAACACTATGCAACATCAGCCCATCAGCGGCCTCCATCATGAAGCAAAGAGAGCCACCACAAATTCTGAGCTCTGCTGGCTCTCCAATCCCACACAGCCATTAGATGTGAGAATCTCTGCTTGGTTCTGTGCAAAACACAGCCTCCCTTTCTAAATCCTTGCTCTGTATGACTGCTGCTTTTGGCAGACTCCTCGGGACACTTCTGGAGGACGCAGGCTTCCCAGTGCCCTCAGCAGATCTTCAGGACAAAGCAGAACAAGACATCTTAATAGATCTCATCTGTGGTCTTGGAACACAACCAAATACTCCCAGAGCCCCAAATTCAGGACCTGGACTTCTGGTTTAAGCATTATGTGGAGACAAGACATGCTCAAGCACTTAGAATAGCATAGCTGGTTAAGCTGTTGTGTAGACAAAGACGGCAAGGCACTGGAGCCTGATTTACATGATAAACCAATCTCAGTTATTCTCCCACAGATCCAGTATCCATGAAGATACTCAAGGTACAGAAGTCCTGCTCTGACTCAACTTTATTGTTTTTCCCACAACATAAATTAACTCATAATAAAACTTTCTTAATCTAAGCCATGAAAAATAAAATAGATGAAGAATTTGCTCACATTGCCATCAGAAAAGTGATGCCAACACAGGCAACTTGCCTACAACTCTTAGCCCAGGTGCTGTAAGGAGCAAAGCCCTAGCAACAATCAGGTTTTAAAAAGTGCTTGTGCACACACACAGGTGTTTGTGTGAAAGGAATAATGTAAACTAAATTAGATTTTTCTAGTACCCCCGGAAGGGTGTGTGGCACTGTGCCACTAACGCAAGGCAGTATGCAAGGATACAGTTACCAAACAGCGTCAGGACGATGAAGTAAATGGAGGAGAACATCCCCGAGTGGACACCACCCTGCGACTCTATGCCGTGGTACATCACCGCGTTCCAGTCTTCCCCCGTCAGGATCTGCACAGAGAAATTTGAGAGGAAAGAAGGGGTGACACAGAGGGAAGACAGAGCAGATGGAGTCAGAGGCACTGGGCAACTTGATGCAACCCAGGACTGGTCTCCCGAGGGAAATGGATGAGCACATTGGTGTGGCAGACCGCGGGACAGCACCCTCCCAGCCTGCATGGTCTCACCCTAGACTGGATGCAGCTTTATCCTCCGGGCTACAGAGAAACGAGGGACTTCAGAACTGCTGCTGAGGGAGGATGGGTGCACCAGCTCCTGCTCTGTTACGTGCCTGCTTCCCACCTCTGCCACCGGCCTCCCTGCAGAGGCGGTAGAAGCCACATTCCAACACTTCCCCCCAGCAGAATTTCTGACTCCTCTCCATTTTTAAGTCATGCAGAGATGCCAGTTTTTAGCACTGCCCAGGCACCAAGTAAAACCCTGCCTCCAAAGCCCAGTGCCCTGAGCGGGATCTCCACCAGCTTCAACTCCTTTCATTCGCTTCATACAGGAGGGGTTTGCTCAGTCATCGCCCCAACACACACACTTTACATACACTTTTTAGTGACCCTGTGGGTCACTAAAGGACAAGCACCTGCAGACCCCTTCCACTACTCCCTGACCGCCCAGTGCTGCAGAAAGCCTTGCTGCAGCTGAGCCTGGCTCCAAATGCCAGACCCCGGGCAGCACAGCCACCGCGAGGCTTGCCCAGGCTTTGCACCACCATGGTTCTTCTCCAGGCTTCCTGCTTCCCAAGGCCACAAGGAAGCTCAGCTACTCAAACAGCCACAAATCTCAAAAAAAAAAAACTAAGCAGAATGTGTGTGAGTGAGGATGGGAGAGGGTACATTCAAGGGGACTCTGCTCCTCCTGCGTCCTTGTGCACGAGCACGATCGCAGCCCAGCCCGCAGAGCTGTCCTGGCTGCAGGCTGGGATGCTGACCTGGGGCTTATTAGCAAACACATGAATAATAGAAAAACTAACCTTAATAAGCCGAAGTACCTAAGTCTAAAATAAGCCTTGTCACTCTGGATGCTAATTTTGCACCAGTCTGAACTGCCTGCCGTTGCAGTTCTTCACCAATGACTGTAACACAGCAACATTTTCAGCAGGTCGACCCTTCACCTGCCCACCACGTCTAACAATTGGCCAGGTCTAACAACAGTTACCTTCAGTCCATTAAAAATGCCCACTGGAATTCAGAGCTCAAGTGCCCAAATAAGAAGCTGTCTTTTTAGTAGAAGAAGTAGGGAGGAAAAAAAAAAAAAAAAAAAAAAGTACTAATCAATCCCAAGTGCATGCAGTACTCTAGAAATAATTGCAAATTCCAGACTAACCATCAGCTGCTGATAGAGAGAAAAATTCTTGCTGCAGGGTTGGTGCTGATGACAGCATTAAAGCAGGAACAAGCATAGACACAAGGCCACACAGTGCATCATATGCAACCTTGTTTCCTAAATGCAGAATCTGCTCTCAGATAACTCAGAGCAAGCCCAGAGCAGCCCACACCGCTGGAGTTATGCTGGGTCTACACCAGAGAATATGAACCAGGCCACTGGACTTTCAGCTCTGGCACTCAATTACACAAACCCACGTCCACAAACTTCTGTCCACAAACTTTTGCTCACCTCATTTCCGTGAATTCAGAACTGTTTCTCCTTTCTAGAAATAATCAGAAAGTGATTCCTGTTCACACAGACATGCACAGAAAAGGAATTGGTGGGAGCACGTCTGTGCCCTGCATAAGGCCAGGGGTCACAGGTGTCACAAATTACAGGCTGCACACGAACCCAGCAGGAATTGGATTTCAAAACCCCAAGCAGGTCATTTTGAAAGTGGAACAAAATCTTAAAGAAGAAAAAACAAAACTTTGTTTGTTTTATGGAACTGTTGCAGAGAGATAACTGGTCTAAACTCACCGGACTGCCTGTGCAGAGCTGAGGACGCTCTGAGGCCCCGGGGCACAGATAGGCACACTCTGACCTGGTGTCCTTCCCCAGAAGGACCTCCAGCTGGGGGAATTATTTAGGCAACTAGGTAGCAGCCCTCAAGGAGCAGAGCACATGAAGTTAATAAAGGTCTTTCTGGTCTATAAAGTCTGTGTTTATGGATGTCATAAGAGCTGCTTGCTTCTGGAGAATGGACAGCAGCGCAGAGGGCAAGCACTGCAAGAGGCAAGCAATAAGGACTGTGGTGTACAGGGAAGTCCAAAGATTTTGGATTTTCCTGAGCCCCAAGCTGCTTTTGGCTGTCCCTAGTGAACACTTTGTCCAGTGCATTTAGCAGTTAGGTTTCGCTGAGGAGCTGTTGGATGATGGAATAAAAACCGCTTTCAAAAACTGCTTTTTCTGCTGTGAAATCTTAATGGACTAATGAGCACGCAGGTGGAAGACACTCAGCTGCTGGGGATCAGCACAAAGCCATTTCAAAGGGCTGTGCAGAAGGGGAGATGCTTTCCTGAAGGACCTGAAAAAATGCCACATCACTTAACCCAGCATCATATCTCACGGTGGGGTCAGCAGGGACAGCTGGGGCACCAAACCCTGCTCTTCCCAGACCTCAGGAAGGGCTGAGGTCCGGTCGCATCCTGCCACCGCGACTCCTCACCTCCCCTAGCAGCCACCAGGGCTCTGCTTCCTCGCAGCCAGCAGCGTGCAGTTATTTAAGCGGCAGCTCTCCAGGAGCAGAGCGCGTATGGTTAATAGAGGTCTTTCCGCTTTATAGAGTCTCCGTGTTTATGGACGTTGTAAACACTTGCGGCTCAATGACTGCTGCAGCAGGGAGATGTAGCTATTTATTTTTCATGCCTGTATATATGAATATATACACAGTTTGTGTTTTGTATACACACAGTTGGGCATTCAGCTCATAATATCTTACTCAGGGGCCAAGGCCTGGAGAAAAACGTGTGATGCTCTTAATAAAGGGAGTTTAGGAATAGTAGGACTCGGTTGCACCAAATACCAAGTTCAGCGAGCTGCCAGGTGGACACAGCATGTCCTGGGAGTCCCATGACAGAGGACTGTGACCCAGCTGGGTGTGCTCAGACAGACAGGGTTAAGTCAGGCTGCGGTACGTGCTACTGTGGTTTGGTTTTACTGGATGCTGGGGGCCCCAGCCAATTCGGAGGCAGTCAGCTGGGGCTGAGCCCCTACAAATTGCCCACATGTGGAGCCATTCCCACCTCCAACCGCTGCCCCGGTGCCCCCAGCCCACCATCCCAGTTATTCTTCCCTATTCCCCATTAACAAAGAGATCACCACTGCCTCCAGCTGGGTGACTGCATGCCCCATGGAGCACAAAGTTACACACCAACATGGTGATGCTTGGACTTGATGATTTGGAAGGTCTTTTCCAAGCTAATTCTATGATTCTGTGTTCAACCGCATGCAGACCTGAGCTGAGGAAAGAGACCAGGAGGGGAGCAGGCTGTGCCTTAGGGAGATCTTCCAAATCCATCTTAAAGCCTCAGCAAAGGGGTGAGAGATGGACAGGCTCTATCTGGCCTCATTATATTTGTTCACGGCATCAAATGCATTCACTGGATGATGCCGCTCTGCTCATTAGAGCAGCAATCAAATGAGCCTGCTGGCTGGCTGAGGTTAGAGGAGGGTCCAAAGCCTCTATGAAGAAATGTTAACATCACACTTGCAATTCAGGGGGAGAGGGGGATGGACCAGGAGTAGAGGTTATTGAAATATCTCTGTGAGATTGCCGAGAGTTAAGCAAGTGCTGAAGGTTTTGCTGGTTTTAATTCATAGCTCTGATGTTCTTCACAAATGACATAAAGCCAGCAGTATTCTCCATCATCCCACAGCCACTACATTACAGGGGCATTCATCTTGGGAACAGAAAGGAAATATTTCAGCTAAGATTCTCAAGAGACAGCTACAGTCCCAAACCAAAATAGCAACGAAATCTCCAGATGCTCATATCCGGAGCCTGACTCTGTGGCAATACCTTTACATTTCTGTAAGCCCCTTTTTTGATGAGCACTAAAATAGTATGCAAATATTAATCTTCCATGATTTGCAATATCCTGCAAGGTAAGTACTACAAAACCTGTTTCACATCTGGAGAACAACAATACCCACATGAAGCTGCTTATGCAGAGGTCACGGGACACATTTTCTTTTAGACTCTTTTTCTTTTTTAATCCAAAAACTGTCATCCACCCAATTTTTTTTTTTTTTTTCCTTTTTTTTTTTTTTTGGAACACAAAATACAAACTGCTGGATCCATACTCCTTGCAGAGCTGGGTCAGGGTGAAGTTTGAGCTCAAGCTCACATCAACTATTTGTGTAGGACAACACCACAAAATGCCAGAGGGTGCTCCATGGACTGGTTACCTGCACATTGAGCAGGGTTGTGCACCCCCAGCTCTCTGCTGAAACACCTGAAGTGAATGCTTAAAAATGGCATGCAGGCAAGTGCTGCAAAATGAGGCTTTAAATCTGCGCATTGCATCTCCCAGAGCTGCTGCTGCTTCCTGCCATCACACGAACTTGCCCAAGGCTGATGCCTCTTTATGTGCTCCCCCATTGATTGTAATTCTTATCCAGCATTATCTTATCTTGAGCTATTACAGTGCAAAATGCTACATTATTTCCTTACTGCCTGGAGCTAGCTCAGGCATCTCTCATTAAATTACTGCAGGAGAAAGTGGAACAGGTCAGCCCCACACTGGCTGGCTGATTTACAGCAGGATGATTTACACAGCCTGCCACATGCAGTGCTGCCACTGCAGCATGCACCCCTGGGGGCAGCAGCCTCAGGAAGGAGAAAGCATGGACACACACCATCCTTGAGCATGGAAATACCTATTGTAGTGAGACTTCTTACCTAGCAAAAACTCTTTTGTTCTAGTTTCCTTTAATTCCATAGCACTGATCTTTAACAGCGCATTGACTGCTCAGTGTAGCCAAGATACCTAAGGAGGAAGGACTTCTCCCTTCCAAAATTCTGTGGATGCCTCTCTGCTCACCACAAGCAGGAACTGATGCCCAAGAATTTCTTTTCTAATGCTGCCCCATGACAAGGGATGGCCTTACCTGGAATACCGTGAGGATGGCAGCTGGGAAGGTATCAAAATTTGTGGTTGGTGTTTCGTCTTGAAAATTGAATCTAGAGAAAGTAAAAAAATAAATACAAAGGCATTAAGGGACGAGCAGCTCGTCTCCAGTCCCATAATACTCTTTAACCTGAGTCACAGAGCAGCACTTGCTCCACCTGGAAATAACACCCCAACAAGTGCAGCAGGGAACATGGCATCACTGAGAATGTGGCTAGCAGAAACATTAGCAGAAATTAAATTTAGATCCTTAAGAAAAAATTGATGCTTTGAAATTGTGTCCATAGTTCAAATGAACAACCAAAAGCCCAAGCAATTTGCAGAACAAGCCATTTCAGTAAGTTTTTGTCCACAAGTGTAAAATTCAAAATTGAAATTACCCACTTATCGGGACAGATTTATTTTAAAATTTTGAAGATAAAATAGGAGTTGATTTTAAAAATGTTCTTTCATTTTAAAATTTTATTTTTGAGTTTTAATGGTAATATCGTAATACTTCTTGTTGCAAAATTCATTACAACAGGCATTTCTTAGTGGAAAAAAAAAAAAAAAAATCAGATTCAACAAAACTGTTTTCAACCAGAAAAGTATTCCCATTGAAAAGAAAATCCTGCCACTCTGGCTATCAAGGGAACAATTTCCTCCTCCCCTCAGCAGAAAAAGCGCTGCCTCTCCCAGTCCTTTTGAGAGATCTGGCTGAACCAGGGGATCAGAGAACGGCATAGGAGCCATGATGAAACCATGAATTATGGTAACTGGAAGGAATTCAGCTCTAGGAAAAACATCAGAATGAAACCCATCTTCTATAAACCGGGGACAACTTCTCAGCAGCCCGGACAGAGATTGACATCTGTACCCTTGACTGCAAACTCTCAAGCACTGCAGCCCCCCTACCCGTGTGTATTCCAGGTGATTGCTCTCAGATTACCCCTGAAAGGACAATGGTTAATTAGACTTACTGTCCTCCAAAGAGCTGCATCCCCAGCAGAGCAAACACCACGATGAAGAGGAACAGGAGGAAGAGCAAGCTGATGATGGACTTCATGGAGTTCAGCAAGGAGACCACGAGATTCCTCAGGGAATTCCAGTATCTATGGTGGAGATCAGAGCAGCCAAGAGAGAACATTAATGGGAGAAGAGTCTCTTTAGTTTAGAAAGTAGTACAATCTGTTCTTTTATTATTAAAAAGGAAGAGAGAGAGAGGGGGGGGGGAGAAAGAACGAAAAAAAAAAAAAAAGAGGAATGTCAGGGATTATTGGCATCTTTATTCTCCTCTCCTGGCCTATATGATTGAAAAGCAAAGCTCAGTGACAAAATCTCCTGTAGCATCCCAAGGGCCGAGATGGTCACCCTGGTGCACGTGTACCAGTGCTCAGAGAAGTTCACTGCAGTGAAGGGGCTCGGTTTAGTTTCTCAGCAGCCCCTTTCCTGATGTAGATTTCAACCTTTCTGTGTATGCTCCCCCGTGTTTCTCATCCCACATTGCAGTCAGCAGGAGTGTGAAAAAATGGGATGTATCGATATCATCAAGGAGAGGCTGGAACCTAGGGACAGTGAATCCTGGGCTTCAGGAGGCACAAAGCAGGAAAAACCAGCATTTCCGCCAGGAAACGTCTCCTTCCAGCCTGGCTAATGCCCTGAGTATTCACAAGCAGGCTTAAAACCTGACAGGCTTAGACACTTCTGCAGATGTTTAACGCACTCATGCACAGCAGATGCCTTCAGCACGGGGCAGTTCTGCTGTGCAGTTGAAGCATCCAGGACCAAGCAGCCACCTCTGAGGATGGAAACAAATCCAGGACATTAACTCCGACATGACAAGAGGGAACGGCTCAGCCTGGAATTCCTGGAGAGGCCCCGGCTTGTCCTGGAAGAGCTCAGCACCAAATCCTGCCTGATTATGGAGTGCCAGGATACAGCGAGGGGCTGCATCTCTGCAGCTGCCAGTCCCCATGCACTCCAGTCATGACAAAGAAAAATATGTGAGACTGTCCTCCCCTTGTCTTCCTCTCTGAATTTTTCCCTCTTAGACTGTGTCACCTCTTCGTGCATCCTGCTGTCACTTTTGGAACTGCTGAAATTTAACTTTTTAGCTATTACATCACTCTGCCAGCTGCAGTCACACTGATTTGGGCCATAGGAATCAAAAATTCTGATATAAATTCTTCAGAGCAGGGTAGACTGCTATTGTCTGCTACTAAACCCAGAGGCAGGGAACCTCAGGGGAAAACTAAAATATGTGAAAGATACAGAAAATGGGCAAAAATGAAAACTCCTCAGTATCAGGATGTTTTCACAGTGAAGACCCCGATAAGAGCAGGTGGGCAGCAGTCTGTGCCTGGTGTTTTGGCTTTGGTCACTCCCTAAATCGTGCCCAGATCTGCAGGGGGAGCTTGGAGGGACCTGGTGACACAATTAACATGTTTCTGTAATGCCAGGAGAAAATAATAATAATAATAATAATAATAATAACTCTTAATTAGGCTAAGGGAATTCTGCACTGGGGGCAACGGACGACAATTCTTACTTACTGCCCTGAGAAGGGGGTGAGCACCCAGCTCACTTTGTGACTTGTTTTGTTAGGTTAAACCTCAGGCTTTGTCCCTTTCTTAATACTGGCTAATCCTGAATAGTCAAAACCAAAGATCATTTAAACTTGCAAAAATAACATTTTTTTTTTTTTTTTAAAGCGCAACATACAATCAGCTATACCCAACCTTAGTAGCTCTGGATAAATTTAACTGCAGACAATTAATTACTAGAAATTTGCTACAAAATGTGAACTTTTCCATAAGATTTCCAGACGATTAGAGCAGAAGTAGATTGACATTTCTGAAGCAACACCCCACCCCTTTTGCTGGACATTTACAGAACTTCATCTTTCCTACTCACACAGTGCATCAAATGACACATTGCAGTGCATGAATCGTTGATCTTCACGACAATTAGCAGATATAAATGGGAAAACCCTACAAAGCTAACAAATGCATGTGAATAGTTAGGAAAGTACCTAGTTTCTTCAAATGACTGTTTTGTTCAAATGTGACAAACTAAGCTTTATGCATTTGGTTTGCTGTTCTGGTTTTGGTGTTTGTTTGTTTGGGGTACGTTTCTCCCTCATTTTTTTCCCTTCTGTCTTTTTCTCTTATAAGTGAACAGAGCGAAGGAAAGGTGAGAGATGTGAGGAGGTAATTGTGTAGCAGGGGCAGCCAACAGCAGGGGCAGCCAAATATTTCATCAAGTTCCACACTACAACATTAAAACCACGTGCAAATTGCTCTTGATGGGTTTACAAGGTCCACAGTAGCTATTTGCTAGTGCCAGCACACGGTAATGCAGCACATGAGCATGAAAATGCCTGAAAAGCTGGGGCAACCCAACTCTAGCAAATATTCAAATTCACAGGCTCAATACAGAAAACTTTAGGCATTCCCTGACCAGGTAGAGCACAGAGAGTGGCAACACTTCATATTTGTGTTAATGTTGTGGTTTGGTCATCAGCATTGCTTACCCAGCAGTAGCCAGAGTAGCTCAGCTCACTCAGCCCATCTGATCTAAATTTTTAAGGAACTCTCGCCAGGTCAGCAGCAGATAAGTGAGCAGTTGGTGGAGCTTAAAAATTAAATAAACTTTTTTCTCCTACCACAAGAAATGAGGAATCTCCTACTGGGATTCTTGTTGCAAGGAAGCTTAAAGCCAAAGAAAAGCAGGATGCTCTCATGCAGCCCTGCCCCAAGGGTATAAAAGAGCTGAAAACTGTGTCAGAATAACCCGTATGTACATGAGAATAGGGAAAGGGTTGTTAAAAGTCCTCAGAGATGCAACTTCCTTGGAAAACACTAACTTCTGACTGCCAGAAACCCAGAGTGCCCAGCCAAGGGAAGGGCAATTCTGCTTCTGCAGTTTTCTTCCATTCCCACACCCGCTAAGGCCACTGCAGATGTAGGATGTTAGGGCTGACAGGCCTTTGTGCTGCAAGTACAGGGTATTTCATTAGTTTTATTATTAACACATGTGGAAAGCACTACTATTTTCTGTGGGGTTGGTGATAGAGATCTCATATATTACTAGAAGTCTAATGGGAACAGAACAGGAGCTGGACTCACTTTGTGACTTTGAAAATCCTCAGCAGTCGAAGAGCTCTCAGTACGCTGATGCCAAATGAGGTACCAGGCTTCACCGCAGCCCAAATAACTTCAAAGATGCTTCCCACGATGACCTGCAAGAGAAGTCCATTTTACAGAAGGCAAAACATCCCCTAGATTCTTTGTGGTGCTGCAATAGAGGCTGAGAGCTGAAGAATCAAAGCTTATACTGTGACGGCTTTCTTGCAGAAGCTTCAATGCAATTTTGCAAAAATCACGAATAAACCACCAACAGTAAAAAAGCCTGGTTCTAACTTTCAGCAGCCCAATCTAAAAAAAAAAAAAGGGCAATAACTACAGTAGGAGAGGAACAGACAGGAACTTGTTGCTTTCTTCAATAACAAGCAAACTACCTCAAAATAGCATTCTTTGAAGGACACCACAACATTTTCTCCCTACACTGGCACAACCGCAAATACCATTTGTACAACTACTTCACCTGCGCACCCCACAGGGCCAGTCCAGGCAGCACTCAGAGATTCATGGTGTCCCCACCCCAACAGAAGCACCACAGCTTTGGCTGCGGCACTGCAGAACAGCCCAGTGTTAACCTTGTGCAAAATTACCAGAATCTTCTGGCAACTCAGAGTCTTTAGCAGACTGATTAAGATAACAGCTGTTAAGAGAGCCTAAGAAGTCTCTAGCATGCACATCCAATTGTCTGCCAGGCCCTCAGGCTCCAGTTATTGAAAGAATTGTCCCCAGCCAAGGGTTTTAGCTTTGTTTTGTTTTTAATTTTTGTTTGTTTTAAGGTTGACAGAGAATTAACCTCAATAAGTATTAAGAAATTTTCTCTGAAAGCCTCTGTTAGAAAAAAGACAAAGTAATAATTGGTTAAGCACAATTGGAAAGGGTGGTTTTATCAACACAGGCTATTGCACAGTTAATAACAGAAGATGGGTATTTTGTTGCCAGTTAGTGTTATTTGCATTAACCTAGCATATTTCAGAGCTCGCACAGATCGTGGTCCCCAGTTGCGTGATGCACAGCATTAGCGTATTACAACGGAACCCCAGGGAGCAGCTGGCTCCTGATGAGAAAGGCAGCATTAATGGCACGGCAGGGCACGAGTTGCTGTGCCTGGGTACCCGAGCAGTGCCGTGACCCCCAGCAGCTTGCAAACCCCTTCCGTGAGCAGACACCTGGATGTCTTTTGAAAAATGCAGCATGGCATGCAGCCGCTCAGCATGAAACACTGTGCCTTGATCAAGAAAATGTAGTGGAAAAGGGGGAATATATAACAGTTGCTCACCCAGTCACTCCCATTACAAAAAGAAGGCATTAATATTTCTCCCCCACAGTCTGTGACTCGTGGGCCTCCCTGATGAACCAGCAATAACCTTTCCTTAGTCACTCCATGTATCACATGGATAATTAACTTCCCTGGCATCCCAGCATGGCCTCTTGGGAGTGGTTTCACATGAAACCCCACTGGACCATTTCTCCCAAGACTGATGTTGCCCTGTTTTGTTGTTTCTCTTTTTGCTTTTCAACTGTTTCATCACGATGGTTTGTCAAACTAAACTGGCTACAGATCTGTGTGATGTTCCAGTGGGGTGCGGGAGCAACATTAGTTCTGGGGGCTGGAAGGTGGGGGAGGAAGCAGAAACACAGACAGTAGTAGGATCCCTGTGGAATTAGATCCCTGCAGAATTAGAAACAGATCAGCAGCTTTACCTCCTGGGAAACACCCTGCAAATCTTATTGCCAGTGCTGCACTCCCCATAGCATGGCAGTTCAGCTGTGAGTTGGGTGCCTCCAGCTGAGGGAAGCTTCTCTGGCTCTTGGATTTGGCGCCACCTCTAAGGGTGCAGACCTCCAGTTATCTTACATTGTCTGGGTTGTTTGCGATCTGGTTTCTGTTCGTGAAAGTCTGTGCCTTAGTGGTTACACAGCCAGAAAGATCTGCACAGTGAATCTCAACGCTTTGACCCCCCATCACTGCAAGGGGCACCCAGGGATGAAAGTCCCACACAGCAGGGACTCGGGGCAGGCACACACAGATGACTTTTGGGTTTAACCTCAGTCTGTTTAGCTTTGAGCTTTCCTGACACTGCTGCCAACAAGACAACGTGGTGGCTCTAGGTGTAGTCTTGGCTTTAGGAGCTGTCACATACCCAAAGCAAAAATACCTCCTCCTCCCTTGTGGGAGCAGTGATGAAGCAGGGACTTTAGCCCGTAGGGAAAAAAGAATCACTCTAAGCATTTTGGCAGATTAAGACTAGAAACAACAGACTAAATCAATCTTGGAGAGAAGGACTTGATGGTGGCTACAATGAACTTAACTGTTTTCCCCTTGCTCATGGCTGCATCAGAAGCATCACATCTGCTTTGTAAAAGAAAACTTACAGCCTGACTCCAGTGCTCACCCCACACTGAAGATATAAAAAGCCTCGTTAACCCTAGGTAATTAGTCTGTAGTTCGTACAGAGTAATAGCTTTTAATAAACATCTACCTGCAATGTTCTTGTACAATTGTGTCAAAACTGGCCCCTCTATTGACATGCTACAGGTATGGTTTTAGTAGGAAAGGGAGAGCCTGTACTTCCACAATGGAACGGTCTGAATTAGGGCTTTTCTGTCACCTCATTATGCGTTTAAGCCTCTGCTTCTGGGCACTCATGTCTGAAACGCTCTGACTATGTATCCTGATATAAAGGCCATTGAAGGGACAATAGGGGAGATGAGCAATAAGGTGTGTGGGCTTTTTGTCTTTCAATCACCTCATTTAAATGGGAGAGAGAATCTCACAATAATCAGAGCGTTTACTGGCGCTGATGCTGCGAGTACCCCGTAACTCCCATGGAAATGAAATCCCTGGCCGTCACATTTCTTCAAGAAGGATGATAACAAGGGAAAGCTTAATGTGTTTCACTGCATCTAATTTATATGACAACTGCTCCCTGGAAAAGACACCCTTGTAGCACCATTTCCCATACAGTCTTAAACACCGAACCCCATTTAACAATGGGGGAAAACATACTTCATCCATGCAGCTGAAGCCTACTCACCCCAAAGTCAAAGCAGTTGAATGAAGAGTGGAAGTAATTTCTTGGCCCCAGTCCATACATCTTCAAAGACATCTCAGTAAGGAACAGACCCAGAAAAACAAACTCTGCGAAATCTAGGAACCAGAAAAGAGATTAAATTAGTCCACAAGACCTTGGTAGGCAGAGTTCTTCATGCAGGAAACAATTGTAATTTTTCACAATGCAGGCTTCCTCCTGCCAAAAGAAAATCCCTTTGCAATGGCAAAAAAGACCCTGAGGAGAGATTCACATAAATATTTCTATATGAGTGTGAGCTGCATTCAGATTGAGGAATTGGGAAGGCAATGTTTCACGTGTACTGTGGGAAGGTTGGCATGAGCATTAAATAATATCATCATCCTCTTTTTAAAGGAATTTTGAAAGAGTTCTGGATCTAAAATTTCCAAAGGTCTAATTTAATTGCACAGATGTTTTGCAAATGCATGTTTGGAGCTTCTGTACCTACATGAGATGGGCATTTTTGGAAGTGGGGTGTAAGCTTTTATAACATTTTCTCACGATAAAAATACCTTCTTACCCAACAGAGCTGCTGCCTCTGTGAGCTCAGATTCAGAGGTGTTGGGTCTACTGTTAGCACACAGCCACTTTTATTTTTATTACGCCTGCATAACTATATAATTATGGAAGAGCAAGTTCAGTTTCCTTCTGCTTCACATATCACAAGCAAATAGGCTGTGAAGGTTTTGATGGGAGAATTTATCACCTATGATGAAACAAAGGGCAGAAAGAATATAGCTGGAGTTTTCAACTTCCGCATCAGGCTTTGTAGGGCTTGAAGCTACAGAAAGCATTGCCTTTGGCATTTTGAGTTATGCAAGTTAGCTCTGGAAGCCAATGAGCAACAGAAACAATGGAACATTAAAAACAAACATAAGATTAAAAATCCCCTTGATACTACCAAAACAAACCAAATGGCACACGGCAAACCTCTCCCTCTAGAGAAAAGGGGAAGGAAAGGGTCAAACTTCAAAAGGTAAAGATCAGTCATGTTGCTTACCCCAGCACAGAAGCTTCTCGGATATTGTAGCATGCAGATGCTACAGGGAAGACTTCTGTAAATCAAGTTTTATGATTCCAGGAACAATAAAGAGAAGATGGTGCCAAACCTTTCTCAAAGGTGCACAGACAAGGGGCAACAGATACAAGCTGCAACAGGGAAAAATTCAGTTAATCTGAAACCCCAGTGTTTTGTATGCCTCCTGGAATACACGGCTTCAGCTAACAAGTGCAGGGAAAGAGCAGGGAAGGAACAAGGGTCCTTTCAAACTGCATGGCTTTTGCTCAGGTCTTTGCCTTGCACATTCATACCAAGCGAGTGCATTTGGCCCAGGTCCATCCTGCACTGATGCTTGTCTTTTGAAATGGCTTGAAAAGCACACTTCCACTATCAAAAATTAAAAGAGGGATTTTACATTTCCAATTAAGACAGTCATGAAATATCACAGGCATGATGCTAACTGAAATGCAGGAAGCACTAAGTAGGTGAGGAAGGTTTATTAACACTTTACTGGGTAGCCTACAAGGGTGCTGCTGCCAACATTTGCAAGAGGGGAGGAAATACCAGGAGAGTATTAATTACTATTACTATAAAGGGCAAAGTTCACATTTGAGGAATAAGATGACAAAATGAGATCTGCACAGTTCTCAGTGTTTTTGCTACCAACAGGTAGGCTCCATCTGCAGGGTCTCGGTGCTCAGGGGGCACTGTGGTGGCATGGACTCACGAAGGAGCAGCACATCTCCGCCTTCCTTAGCACCAGGAACCTGCTAGGAGAAGCACGTTCCCACCACACCATGCTAAAGTTGTCTCCTTCCTGGAAAGACCTGTAGCAAATCAGTGAGCAAAAAGTTCTTTTCAACACAAGGGATCCCAGAGTAGGAATTTTTGAGTTACCCTGGCAATATACTTGACTATCCAAGTGCAGAGAAAGGGACCAGAGAAGCTAATGTCAGGCGTGACGTTAGATAGGAATAATGTAAGAATATGAAATCAAGAAAAACGAAACCAACAAACAGCAAAAACAAAGAACCCCTCAAGAGGTGTTCAATGGTATCAAATTTCCTTGCACACAATAAAAAAGATTGCAAGTAGCAAGAACATTAAAATCCTTAATTATTCATAGCTGTTGCTGTAAATCAGCTGCCTAGTAGCTAACTTCCGTTGTGCACCCTGCAGTCTTTGGAAATGATAAGCAGCAGAATAAAACACTCCCCTAGCAAACCAGATACATCTTCCCAGAACACAGAAGAATTTGTGCTGCAGTCACCTCTTCCACTCATTAGCCCCCAGGGAAAACTTGCACCAGCATTTATGCCGTTTACAGAGTCACTCTCTCGCTGGGAAGTTAGAGCTCCCATCTTAGGTTTCATGCTCAGCAGAGCTCGGCAAGCCTGACGACATTTATTTTAATGTCTTCAGTGTAAAGTCCTCCTATTACAAGGATCGATGTCAAACCAATGCTTTGAAACTGATGGCCTTGCTTAGCTGGCAGACAAAACTTGGAATTGCAGGGAGGGGGTGTAGAGCGGGTCCAGGAAAAGCATTGCACAGCCTTCCCCCCTTTGCATCTCACGTTGGTGGGGAGATTCTTATTTAACCAGCAGACTCACCTTTAAGAGTTATATTTCACATATGCCCAGAATAATGAAAAAACAAGGTAGAATTTTTATTACAATTTTCACCAACATATCCCAGTGCACTTTGCCAAGATAACTGCAATCATTTTGTAAGAAGAAAAAGGAGGAAAGAAACAAGGATTAATGTTCAGTCACCCATCCAGCAGAAACATTTCAAAACAAACAAAAAAACACAATTATCATCCAGTGCAATGCTTTGTCATTGGACAGACACAACCTGAACAAATATATACAAGACCAGATTATCATGGGAGAAAAGCAGCAAGCAAATGCCCTAAGTAAAAGAGAATCAAGTAATATTCAATATAAAAACAGAAGAAACACGTAAGAAATTCAACAACCAAGGAACAACTTCTTTCTGCCTCTCCTGAAAGAAGAGCCCAACTCGTCCTTTCACACCAGATGCCATCCATCTAGAGCAGAGCTTGCAGCGATAGCTGGGCCACCAGGTGCCACAGATCACAGTGCCGCACGGACAAGGGATGGAGGCAAGGAAAATGTGGGCATAGTGAACTCCTTGGGCAGAAGGAATTGACTCAGAATGAATCAGCTCCTCCAGCTGATGGATCAGATATGTGATTTCTTCTGACATGGCCCTGCCCATTTAATTGAAAATACAATATTGTTGTTTGGACCTCCTGGTATTCAGACCCCACAAGTAATTTAATCTGCCTTAACAGAAGCATTTTGTAATGTGATTGAAGTTAAAAAAGTTTGATATAAATACTCTTATTTAATTTAAGATTTGTACGGTTGGCAAAGGCCACGCTAGTATCGTTTTGCCCCATACTTTTGGATGAGATGGTTAGTGGCTCTTTTTTGTCAATCACCCATGGATTAATTCAAATTCTGCCCTGGCTCCAAGTCTGATGACATTAGGAGCAGGTGTTGAGCCTGCCACTTCAGTTTCCTTTGCTCTTCCTTCTCGTACATTAAAGCAACCAGGAGGAGAACCTCAGTGCAGTACAACTTCTTCCTCTGACAAGGCAGACGTGAAATGTTCAGCAGACATAAATAAATATGCTCGTTTCAGAAAGCCTTTTCCCTGCAATTGCAAATGCTGCATATTTATATCCAGAGGGAGCTGGCTATCTACTTCAAAGGCAAACACAGTATCATCAAAAATGCCTAATTGCATCAAACACATGGTTCAGCATAGCACAGCACACAGGGAAGATGTTCTCAGGCCAAAATGTCTAAAATATTGTTTTCAAATATTGTATTTATCAGAAAGGAGGCGTTCTGGAACTCATTTTTAGACAGAAACCGAGAAGCAAGCTGAAGATCACTGCAGCGTTAGCCAGAGAAACCCAGAGAGAGTTCCTTCATGGAGGGCAGCCACAGGCAAAGGAAAGCCTGATGAGAAGGCTCCCATCCTCCCAAGGGAAAACTTAGTGATTTAATCCTAAAACCTTCTCATTGCAGTCCCTAAAAGTCATCCTGGGGAAGCTTCCACAGCCCTTCCTTTTCAACTTTCTTCCACAGCTTTATCCAAGAGCAGAGGAGACAACCACCACCTCTGCTGACCTCCTGCATAGCACAGAAATGCATTCAGCTGATTTTATATCAGTCCTGTAACTTCTGCTCATGCTACAACACACAGGGCACAGTTCTGAACGGAAAACCCTTAAAATGCTGCACCTCCACTATGTGCCTACGTCACGGACTTTATGGTTGTTGTCCTTGCTGATGAAGATAGATCTTTGCTGCAAATAGATCTGAAGTGATGCTTTTCTATGCTAGATTGTAGAGTTGTCTTCTGACAGAATTCTCTTGGTGTAAATAAGTGCAAGCAAATTATGATCATGGATATCCTTCTATAGGGAACTGCACCTTCCTCAACTGAAGATCCGTGCTCTGGAGAGCAGCACACGCCAAGCATACACGTGCGGTGTGAAAAAACTCATTGCAACGTGGCACCAGAGCCCTTTTCATACCAAGAAGGAAATTTTCCCATCTAATTTGGGCGTAACTGTGGAGGCATAAAGTATGTCCTGTCATTTACCATACCCCAAGAATTCCAGGAGTTTCCCATCAGTGTGAATAGCCAGCTCTTTCAGTGAGACTCAAACTCCAAGCCCCTTTGTAGAGCTCCCACTGTTCCTTTTCAAAGCAGTTGCAGCAACATAGAATATCAAGTAGAGAAAGCTAATCAGAACAACTCAACAGCAAAAAAGTTAAAAGACCAGAGGAAAATAAATCAATGCAGACCTGTAAGGCTTTAACCAGCCATTCTTTAGGTAAAATTAATTTGTAAAGTAATTAAATGTTCCCCAGAGGGACAGGTATAATTGAATTAGAAGTGCCTGGGTAGCATTTTGTGGCTTAGCAGATCCTCACAGACTTCACCGCTCTCCTGTCCCTCTGTCACAGTTCATACAACTCCCCACCAGCCCAGCTCCGAGCACCTTCCATGAAAAAACCTAATTAGCATTGGCTGCTTCTCTCTTGCTCTACATCAGACCAGCCAAGTCCTGCTCCTCAGCAGGGAAGTTCACTCATCATGGATTAACTTTAAAGCCACTTTTAAGCTCTGTCACTTGCACAGTTAAAAGATTTTGCCAAGAATTTCCTGAGTTGTATAAAATCTCCCGATTTTGTAATATCTTGCTCTGCCTTTATCTGATCTACTTGTGAATAAATCTTGGGCATAGGAAGACTTTCAAGAAGCACTCCTTGAGGACTGAACCATAGATGGGATCACTCACAAATGTGTTTGGTGCCAAGGTAACCACGGTGGCTGCAGTCAGCGTATGCAGGAGAGAGAGGAGCCAAGTCCAGTCCTTACCATGACTGCAATAAAGAGATAACCAGCTAGCCCACACATGCACTTTATGGCATAAAATATTCTCTGCATTCTATAATAAATTCTCGATTAGTGGGAAATTATACTATGAAAATGATACCTTTCCCCATGCAGTCGGGAATAACTCACTGGGATCACTTGCTCTTGGCTAGGTAGTATTCTAGCATGGGGAAATTAAAGTATGGTATCCATGTTTTTTTGAAAGTAATTCACAAATTGGGTGGTAGGGACTTGTTCAGAGCATCTGAAAGATGAACCCACCCCAATCCCTGATGTCGGGCAGAACACAGTTCCAACCTTCCCTACTTCTTGTCTGCCGCCGAGGTAGGTAGGGAGCCTCATTTGTGCTGACTGTACCAAATACGGTTCCCACCTGGAAGTGCACCTTTCATTCCCATCAGCACAAACAATCCTTCCTACTCACTTGTGAACACTAAGCAGAAATTGCTGGCTCGTGGCTTTCTTAATGTTCTCTCAGGAAAGTTACTGCGTAAGGTGTTCCCAAAACTTACTTTGGAAATCTGAGTTCTTCTTTTCTCAGTTGAAAGACTTAAAAGTGTTTTATTTTTTTTCCTAGACATTTAGTCCTAATTCAAGAGGAAATCCTAAGCCTCAAACTTCTAATTACTCTGCCAATCTAGCTTTCCTCTGTTAAATTTGGGAAACAAATAGGCAAGACAGCTTTCTCTGTGTGGCCTGTCTTTTCCATCTAAATCTCGTAAGAGAAACGGTTGAAAGGAGCTTCTGTCCTCCTTATGCATCTCATTACATCTTCAGTTACCTGGTGGCATTAAATATTTCAGGAAACGTTAATAGGGAGCTTTTTTGAAGTTAGAACAGCTAGTATTCTTGACCTTTTATGTCTATAAAATAAGATCTTCAAAAGTTAGCTTCTTTATAATAATGTTAGACCTGAAAATCTGGGTCTAGAAATATTTAAATAAGTAATTTTAGAGAAATCAATGAAAATTAGGTGGATAAGTAACTTTAATGATCTAAGCCACAGTTATTAAGTCAGACTGTTTGATTTTTTCCCTTAGACTTTTTTTTTTTTTTTCTTCAGCACGTTTGATATAATTTCTATCACTACTGCACATATTTTCACAGACAGACACCAGGACGTATCCCATCTGATCACACGCCATTAGCAAGGAAGGCACAATTACTGAAAAAGATCTGTAAAATTGCAACCCTTTAAAGAATACAGAAATAATTGCTAAAACTGTGGTGAATTAGCATACAGTTCTGTAAATACATATGGACACGTCTTTTCCTCCCAAGTAGCCCTGGTCATGGCACATGCTGTTTGTTATCCCAAGGCCACCAGCACAGGCAGAGCTTTAAGTATGTCCACGACGCAAATCACCCATGGATGCAGATCAGCTGCGAAGGGGCATGGATTCTGCAGTTCCCTAAGCAGCTGATGATTAGACAGAGCAACTTCAATTTGCCCCAGCATGCACTCTTTACCCCTCCCTTCACAAAGCCTCCTACAGAGGTACAAGACTAACACGTGGTTGAATCTGGAGTTTCAGGTAAAGATCATGTTCCCATGTCATCTCAAATGGATATCGTGTCCTGATGTGTTGGTTTTTTTGTCTGAATCATATGACTCAACGACCCTCGAGTTACTAGAAGCACTTAAAAATGCATTTGTAACCCTGCTCTGAGGGTCAGGGGAAGCCCAATGGGTCATGGTGGTGGGAAGCCCCCAAAACAGACCTCAGAAATGCTATGAGCAGCCAAAAACACAAGACCTGCTTAAAGGAGAGGTGCAGCCCCTGGTACTCACACAGCGCAGTGGTGAGCTTCTCCGGCTGGTCGTAGTGCACCATTGCCACGCAGAGCGTGTTGAGGGCGACCACGCAGAGCACGATCCAGTAGAAGCTCTGAGCTTTCACCATGCGCCGGATGAAGAACCGAAACATTTTCTCTTTCCTCCGGAAGTAGGACGAGCTCTCGTTCTTCCCACTCTTCAAACTGGCACGGGCAAAAGGAGACCCTGGGCAGTGGGGCACAGAAACAAGAGTCACCACACCGCATCCCAGGAGGCTAAAGGCCAGAGGATGCTATGGGGCACGCAGACCCACTCCCAAGCACCAGAAACACAGCTGAGCAGAAAGCTGGGCACATTGAGAATGGGCTGAGCAAGGGCATCTCACTTGCAATGACTTTGCGGGGGATGAAGGCTGGGATTCTAGAGCTTCATGGATTAGTGCCCAGCTCCATATTCAGAAGGAACTGGGCTTCAAGCTATCTTGAACGTCCCAGTTTAACTCATGTCCATTAGGCTCCTGGCTGACTGCAGTCACAGAAAGACCTGGGCACTGGTGTTTGTGTCCCCGGTGTGAAGCACATCCTCCTGGAGCTGTGCAGCTGGCACCTTGTCCCTACATCCCCTGCTCCAAGAACCAGGCAAAGCCCCAGCCCTAACCACCAAACTGAGCAAAGTTTCCTTATTTTACTCTCTGACTTCATATCTCTCTGCAGCAGAGGGCTCTGTCTGTCTCCGTGCATCGTATTTTGGGCACAGCTACTCATTTGTATCAATTCTGCTTGTATCAGCTACATTTCAAGTCTGGTCTGAAACCTTGGAAGAGAGTCAAATGTTTTAATAATAGGAAGCTGACGGAAGAAATGACTCCTAATGTAAGCTCTCCCCCTGAGGTACTGTTGAAATGAGCACTGTTGAAACGAGCGATGAAAAGGCCAGTGCTGAGGCAGGAGTTCCTCTGCAACAGCCACAGATGCTGTTGCAAGCAGGGCAGGTCGTGAGGGCCAAAGACTGTCCACTACCTGTTTCACACTGTGCTGGCACCCCTCTGATTCCTAGCAAGCCTTGTTGCAAGACGGCTCGTGGCAAGGTAGCACGCTGATGCCCTTCCCCATCATCAGATGTTGCCTGCCAGCGGGTAGGGCTGACCAGGACACGCACCATCCCGTCTTGGACCAAGCTCCGTGACAGCAGGTGACTCGCACGAGCTCTCCTTGGAGATGGCTGAGTTCCACGAACAAAGTGTTCAGGCTGCGGCTGCCAATTTATTTATTTATTTATTTATTCCTGAGTGTACTCGCTTACATTTCAACACTTCCAAGCATGGAAGGGGTGCAAATCTCGCCCTGTTTCATCTTGCAGTAACACCAAACACACATCGGAGGGATGGAGCATCCAGCTGTGACAGCGGTCTGTTCTCCACGCCTCGCAGCCCCACAGGAGCGTGCTGCACCACCTCCCTAACAGAAAGCAAGCTCTGTGCTTCATTCCACGTTTCTGGCCATCCACTGACATGCCAAGTGCAGAGTTGTTCCAGGCCAGGCTTTGAACAAATGCCTCTCTGAAAAGCTCGGTGTTCTGTTGGTTTGATATCCTTCCTTTGGCAGTTTAAAAAACAGTAATAGAAGTAATAGTGCTCATCTACTTTTTTTAGGTAAGGAACTACAGGTTAAAAACAGACTACAGCTGTATTGTAATAGTGTTAAGCAGGTAAAGACCTCTCAGAAATCCAAGCCAGCCCATACTTTCAGACTTGCACAGGAATAGTCTGCTGCCCTTTCATCCCCTCTCTGCTGGCTCTGCTGATCTTCCAGGAAAGAGCAGCAGCAGCAGGCTACGTTCTGTATTTAAATTGATTTAAACTTGGAAAACATCCTCTTTTCTAGATTTCATTGTCTGGAAATCAAGGCAGTGCCCTGTCTCCAGTTCAGCATGGAGGGTGGGGAGCCAAAAGGAGCCAGCATCAACAGCTGCAGGCTGGTTAGTGCAGAAAAAAGGCACAGAGTCAGGAGGAAAGAAAAGAATAAATTTTAAAAATAACTTGAGAGAGCACAGTGGGAAGTGTTTACCACTATATAGCTTTATAATGTAATTATAAGGCTCATTGAGGTACTTGTGTTTGAATTAAAGTGCAACGTATTCAGGCAACAGCCAGCAAGAGACCTGTCAACGTCTCTGCCCCTCTGGTCTGCATCTTCTCACTGTGTTCAGCAATTGTATCGCTAGTTCTTCCACAGTTCTTGTGCTGCCATCAGCAAGACATGATAGCTCAAGGAAACCATCCAAAAAAAACTTTTCTCAAAACCATACTCTTCATGCATAATCACCCATACGATCCGATCGTTTATGTTATGCAGAGCTTCAGCCTTTTCAAGAGCCTGCAGAAGTATCTGCTTTATCCATTTCTTCTTTTTTGTCTTGTTCCATGAATCAAAATCACAAACACTTTTCCCCAGTGGATGAACCACTCACAGAAGGTGGAAAGCACTGCTGTTATTTTCCCTGCCATATGCTCCTGAGACAGTTCCCAGCTCTGCATCAGATTATCCACGAGCCCAGATGCTCCGTCATCCGTTGCCACCTGAAATGCTGAATTGAAAGATCTGTTTGCGTGGCATGGGTGCCCAGAGCCTAGAGGGACTTGGATGTGAATGCAAAGATCTCATAATTATTGCAGCCATAAACAAATGTTCCAGAAATGATGATTCCATGTTATCCGTGCAGGGATCCGAGCTGCTCAGAAACAAAACAAAACAAAAACGCACACGGCTGCTGCAGTTTCACCTTCTTCAAGCAACAAATCTCGCATAGGAGTGTCAGCACTTTAGCCACAAAACCTGCAGCCTGTGGCAGTCCAACAGAGTGATGGTGTCAGGAACATGCATAGCAGTGTTCATTTCCTGCAAGCAGGTCTTCATTTAAAGGGGAAAAAATCCAGCAGCAGCTGTAATCTCTTAAAAGGTTAATGCCAAATTTCCAAAGAGCATTTGAGGCGCTCATGCTTGCAAGCATACATGGACACGTACTCTCAAGTGTACTGTTTGTGCTGCTGCCCTTACACATCCAGGATTTGCTGCTTCGTGGTAACCGGGGTGCCAAGGCATTTCTTTGGAAGATAATGAGAACATCTGCTTCTTCAGCAGCAAAACAAAATACAGACTCGAACAACAGGAACAGGAATAAGCAAAATGACTATCTCCAAAGCAGGGAGGAAGATGTCTCTCCAGCCAGCAGGGAAAAACCACAACTGAAAGGTTTTTCTGCTGATGTCCACCAAGCTGGGAGCACAGACATGTGCTGGGTGCTCTGAGCCTGCCTCCCATGCAAACCAAAGAAGATGCCAAATTTGCACCAGCAGTGGCAGACTTTGCAGGATGCCACACTGCAAAGGCACAGGGGCAATTGCATGCATATGCTTGCATCTCTCTATATCTGGCTTTAGGTATGTGGAAAACTCAACAAGAAGCCCCTTCTAAGGCAAGGATGAGGAACCTGGGGCTACAGCCCAGCATTTCCCAGTGCCCATTCACCTGGCACAGGCTGCTAAGCCATACTCTGTGCTGTAGTGGCAGGTGTGACCAGGTGTCTGTCCACTTCCTCTCCTCCCCACAACAGATGAGGCTTAGCGGTATCTTTTGACATATTTGGGTTTCGTTAGCATATGTGAGCATGTTCCAAGCAGAACCGCAGTGTGCCCAGCACAGCATGGCTCCTCCAAGCATCTTGGCAGGGCTTTCTGAAAGGGTGCAGCATGCGATAGCTGAGCAGGGCAGCGAGGGGAGTGGGTGAAGCCATGATGCCTTTGGCTTTGGAAAGCTGAGTGCTGCTGTAGGAGCAGTGATAGTTCCCCTTCTTGAAACTACAGTTTCTGGAGCAAAGGAGCCACTCGGAGGAAACAGGACATGAATGCATTTAGCCGAAGATCTAAACCTGGCGGAATGCGAAGCCAGTACTCACCAACGGAGCAAATGTCTGTGAAATGGTCCTCACCTTCTTCAGCATGAATCAGGTCATTTTTGCTCTTCTTTATTGCAGCTCTTTTCAACACTGTGTGCAAATTAAAGAGAAAATGCCCCGTCAGCTTTCAGAGTGGATTCTCTCTCCCCCTCCCCTCACTCTCCAGGGCCAGCATTTACTGCCCAACGTCAGCTTAAAGCTCTCACACAAGGGTGTAAGCAGGAGCAAATTGGTCAGCCTACAACTTTGCAGGGCCTCTGCATGCTTTGATGCCAGGGTGGTTATTTATTTCACCTTCTAGATCTTGAAGGTTTGCCAGGCACAGTTCTGCACGCTTACGCTTCACCCCACGGCAGATGTTGTAGGGTGGGGGGGGTCACTGCAGCTGCTGGACCTTTTAGCACAGCAGAAAGGCTGGGCAGGGTCACTGAACCTTTCTGAGCCCCCGTGGGTTACGAGATGAGTGCTTCTATCCATTAAAAACATTAATGTTGTTTACAGCGTGCACCATTAAGAAGTTAGCATTTATGGGGCTTGGATACCGTTTACCGCAGAGTGATGCCTTAAGCAGCAAAAACGCTACGTTGAAAGCAATGGCTACAACTCAAACGCACTCTTAATAGCACCCACTGCACAATTCCTTCCCTCTGGGGATGTCCTAGCTCTCTGAGAACACTCTTTGTCCAACAGCATCTTCTGCAGGGAGGATAAACACCGCTACACCGTTTTACAAGACGGGGAAGGAAAACTGCGGCCTAAGGCTCGGAGAGGTCTGCACTGCTCACCCAGTGCACGCGGGGAAGCGCAGGAGCAGCGTGGATGCTGGGCCCGCGACCACCTACCTGCAAACCTTGAGAACTATCAGAAAAAAATACGTTGATACAGTTTTGTAACAGCTTCAAGACAGACAGTAACTAAGCACCATTTGCTATCAGCAGTAAGACACCCCACGGTGTGGTGATACAAACTGTTCAGAAGGCACACACAGCAAACCCACGCACTCTGCAGCAGCTAACCTGGGTGTGGGTTCGTACGAGAGGACCCCCTCACCTACACCATTTTCCCTGCCTTGGCAGAGAAACAGATGGACTCCTTCCTCTGAAGCTAAGCGTTCGTGCTTGTGCCACCTCAAGGAAGCCCCTGGAATATCTCTCAGGTTCAGAGGCTCAAAGAGGAGAGGATGCTTTCAACCTGCAGTCTGGACCCAATTTTTGTGGATAACTTCTGCTCTTTTCTTCCCCACCCAGCAGCAGGGCTGGATCCTCAGGCCCTGCAATACCAGCGCTGGGGCCCTTCAGGCTGCAGCTGCCCCAGTGAACTCCAGCACACCCAGGGCCATTCCCAGCACTGGACCTTAACCGACCCTGGGAGCAAAGTTTTACTGCACTCCTTGGCGTGCACATTCTCCTTTATCTTTTCCCTCATTCCCACCTCCCTTCCATACCCCCCAAAAAAGAAAAAAACACCCTAAATTTAGTAATTAGAGCATGCCATCTCTACAGGCACTTTGGATGCAATGACCCCCGTGTAGGAGGCTGAGGCCGTTTACTAGCAGAGATGTGGGCTACTCTGTACTGGCTGGCTTCAAGGCTGGGACCATCACTAGGTTCCTTTAGCTTACTTGGATGGATGGAGCCTCAGCGTACCTGGGACTTTGCTCTGTGGCCTGCACCCACCTCTAGTTTACTTACAACACTCAGCCCTTCAGCCTGCTCTTCTAGCACTCGTCGCAGCTCGAGACTACAAGCCCTGGCTACACCCACGTGCCAGACAACACACCCACACACGCACACACACACCCACACACAGAGATTTTCCAAGTGCACCTCAGCCCTGACCTCCTGCAGCCCCAGCTCGTCCATCCCCGAGCCCTCCCCGAGCGCAGGTCACCCAGCCAAGCCAGCGGCCGGGCGCGGGATGCCCCAGGAGCCACCAAGCTCGGGGCAAAAGGAGCCAAAGCGGGTGGGAAGCATCGCCGGTGACCTGGGCGCTCGGGGTGAGGGGGGAGCGCTGCCCCGCTGTGCCACCTGAGCCCCTGGTGATTTGCAATCCACTCACTGTTGTAGCTGCTGCCGCTGCTAGTCTCTGCCGGTGCCGTGCCTTGTTGAATCGGCCCTTCCGAGGCGGCCCTCCCTGACAGTGAATGGGAGGAGAAAAAAAAAGAGGGGGGAAAGGGAGGGGAGGGGAAAGGAGGAGACATGGGAGGACGAAAGATGGTCAGAAAAGGGAGAGGGAAGAATCTTTAACTGAACTTTGACTGTCGCATCCTAAGAGCTCATCGGTCTTGAGGCACAGGGAGAGCGGGCCCCGCGTCCTCGCTGCACTGTGTCCAACGCTCCAGCCGGCCTGACACGCTAGGGTCACACGTCGGAAGAGAGGATCACCACACCCTGTTATGTCTTACTGCTTACAAGTAACAGGGGTCTTAGTCTCTTTGTCGAATCCATTTGGAAACCTTGGTTCAGAGCCCTGCCTTCTCTCGCTCAGCGCATTTCTCTTCTGGCATCCGCCCTGCGGCCTACCCCCAGGCACAGCCGCCTCTGCTTGGGGCGGGTGCCCCTGCCACCCCACGGGCAGATCCCCATCCCAGAGTGGTGTCACATAACTGCTCATCATCCACCTGCAACCTCAAAAAGTCCCAGTACAGGAAAAGGGACTCTTTCGCCCGACTTATTCCAAGTGCATGCAAGAGCGTGTTGCTCACACCCTCCTGGTTGCAGCAGAAAGCCACGTCAGCATACAGCAGGTGAACCTCTCATGTGTTGTGGGAGGAAAACCACACAGCAAAATGACCTACCGTCCAGAGGAGATTTCTCTTCTGCGTTCTTGTCTTCCTCAGCCAGCATGACCTCCTCTGTAAGAGGAAAAACAGCCAGGCTCAGCCTCAGGTTTATCGCGTCCCCACTCTAAAACCAGCTGAGCTGGGTGCAGCAGACCTCTGTTCCAGCTGCTGCCAGCCTTGTCCCGCTGTATCACCCAGTTACACCAAGCCTGTAGAAAAAGGGATGGTTCACAGAACCAGGGAAGGAGGTCAAATGAACCACCTGAAGACTACTGCAGCACTTCCTCCCCTTCACAGTGAGCCATCCACTCCAGTTTCTTTACCAAGCTATCACCCACATGGATGTTCTGTAGAGCAAGAACCTTCCTCCAGCTTCAAGCAAGGCCACAGGTCTCCACAAGGCAGAGGATGATTCCTCATGCCCAGCCCCACTGGAAACACCGAGGAATGAAAGATGTTTGGAGCCCATTGCCACATTTATCTCTCCATCAATAACACCAGGATTTAAGCCAGGGGAAAAGGATCTGTGTCTCATGGCACAGGGTAACACAAGCGAGGCTGTGGTACACATCAGCTCTGCCACATCACAAGGGACAGAATGTCACCAAATAGCCATCAGGTCAAATCTTTGTCCAAATAAAATCAATGGCAAAGTTGCTACAGTGGAGGCCAAGCTAGCACAGTTCAAACTGCAATGTACGTGAGATGTCACCATTGGTTTTCCATTGCTGTATATCTTGTCTCCAAAATATGAGTTTATACTTCCCTACAGAACAAGAACTCAAAGAGCACTGAAAAAAAAAAAAAAAAACACCCCCAATCGAAACTGACTCATTTCTGTGTGAAAGAAGACCAAATTTCCTGAGGTTTCACAATGCAAATGTCATCACCCAAGTCAATTTGCAGCACGCACCATGCTGCACCAAAACTTGAAACCTTACAGTTCATATGGCCTGAACTGCAGATTTTAGCTTGCTGCTGTAAAATTGTATAAGGATCTTCCAAAAGACAATCTAAAGCATACAAAATATTGAATTGGCAGCTGGTGAACTGTACACTTCCTTGTATTATTAAAAATGACAAATTCTTTCATATGTTTGACATAGATATTTTAATAAGATCCCAAATTACATCTGATACTGCCTTCCTATAAAACTTTGCTTAAAAGTCCATTTAAACCAGCCTAGATAGAAGGCTAACTACAAAAATAAAAGCAAACCACAGCCAAACATCAAAGAGCTGTCTGGAGGAATACTGGAGGGATCAGTACTACCACACAAGTCTTACATAATCTCTTTATTAATCATCTGGGGGAGAGAGAGAGTGAATGATACTTTAATAAGACAGCAAATTGAGAAGGCTGGACAATAATATTCAGGACTGAGGAAGACCAGAACCCAAGCAGAGGAAAACAAAAGAAAATGCAAACTAATGCACCAAAGACTCAGAAGGTGGGAAGGAAATCAATGGTGCTGAGAGAGGGTTAAAAATGTCAAGTGAGCTATCAATCTGCTTGTTAATAGGCATGAAGTCCTTCAAAAAGAAGGAAAAAAAACACCCACAAACATGAAAACAATACAATTCAGGTGTTTTCTGAAGCTCATTAACACAAGTCAGACAACTAAAGTAGGCTTTTTTCAGTTCAAGAACCATCTCTCAAACCTCAAAATCAAAAGGTACTTCTGAAGTCTTGCCTAGGGTGTACTAGTATATACCAGCTATATTGGTATTCTGGGGTTAAAATTACAGAAGTTTAAAAAAAAGTTGATGACAATTAATAATGAATTTGACTGCTGTAAAACAGAAGGGATGGTTAGAGGAGCTGGCCCCTTCCCAAAGGCAGCTGCACAAAGGGCCTGCAAATGTGATACCCAAAGCATCCCTGTGCTGGCAGAAGTACGAGCTCAAGATGCTAATACAGTAGACAATTTCCTATAGATTTTTTAAAAACCTACATTGTTCATGAAGTGTGATTTAAGGAGCTGTATGTTATATCTGAAACGGGATCCTCTGCACCAAACAGGTAGGTTTTTTTTACCCATGCAACACAATAGCAAATTGCACTGGAAATTCACAGCCATTTGGGCTGGAATGTATGTTTAGGTCTTGTGACAAACAAGCCAAGGAAGGCGAACACGTCCCAGAGGAGCTCTTCTGCCACTCCCAGAGAGAAGCTGAATATCAGACTGCATTTGGTAATTAGATGGACTAATACAAGTTACCCTGTGGGAATGCAGGGAGCAGACACATGGCCAGGCAGGTGGTGAGCAATGAAAGTAATGAGCTAGCAGAGGTCAGAAGGCAGGTGGCTTTTCTTTAGGAGCTACATCCAGTTGAGTACAATGCAAGAGAGATGTCTGCTTAAGGAAGATCTCAGCCAGACCCAGCACATTTACTGGTCAGCGCTCAGAGAGCTGTCAGCTTCAATCACTTCTTGTTTAAAGAAAAAATAAATAAAATTAAAACACTCCAGTAAAGAAAGCTCATTTGCTTAGGTGGTGACTCAATTCTGTGCTTGATTTGTACCAGTGCAGGAGGAAAATCACTGTATTTGTTCCCTTCTCGGATCTCTGACTGCGTTGGAAAATAAATTATTATTTTCCCCTGTTTCTAAGTTGCCTCAGACTACATGTTCCTGTAATAGTTTGCCATGGCTCTTTACCACCCTTTGCGCAGAAGCTGAAGAACAACCCCAAGTCTCCAGATCACCTTGGGGTCCTGTGACCTGTACGGACATCACAATTTGCAACGGTGTGCTGATGTGATCTGATGTTCCAGTGTCACCCATGCCCACATGGCCAGACTGATGACAGGTTTAGCCATATTGAGGTTTCAGAAACCAGGATGAGAAATGCCAGTGGGACATCTGAATTAATAAGTGACAATTTGATACCAATGTACTTACACCTACAAAGTACAGTCTTGAGACAACTCTGTGGACCAGCTGAGCCTTTGCCCCACATTCAGGGCCCCAAATATATCTCCCTCCACAGACATACCTCTTCCATGGCTCACTTCTGCTGTCTCTAAAAAAAAACAAAAAACATGTCTCACCCATGTAATTGCCTCAAGCCTGTCTCTCCTCCACCCTTGCTCTTTAGTCCTCTCCCTTGACAGTCACTCCCATTTGTCTTGTATCCTCCAGAGAACCGAAGAGCCACATCTACCCTGGTGGGGCTTTATAAGGCTTTTAAAACCTGCTTATAAGATAGCTCAGCAGAAAGAAATCACATCATTACCAGTATTTTTTTTTTATAACCATGCAGCATCCTTACCAGAGGCTCAGAAGTTGCATTGCCTTTAGTCATCACTAACAGAGACTGGCAGAAGATAATTAGGAAGCCTGAAAAACCTCCAAACAATAGTGTCTCCACATTAGAGGAGATATTCAACAAAGACACAGTATCAGATCAGCAACTTCTAGCCTCCAAACAAAGGCACAGGGTCTTCACTAGGATAGCAGAGCGAGAGGTGTCTCAGCAGAAAGATTAATTGCTGGTCATTAAGTACTGACAAACCTCAGCACGACACAGGACTGGAAATAGTGGCAGTCATCTAATACTGAAGAACTGGCCAGCAGAACAAAACAGGCAAAGCAGCAGAGAAACGTGGTGCCCCTTCTCTTTGACAAGGGGAGAGAGGACATAATGTACTCAAAAAGACAGTGCATTACAGCAAATAACTCACTTTAAGCAGGCTAAAACATTTTAACCATTGAAGCTTCAAACTTGTTAAATAGGAAAAGTAGATAAAAATGCATCCCTTAGAGAAAGCCATTGCACTCTCACAGGGGTCTCTAATTCCTAGCAATTATCCTCTCTGGCCATCTCATGCATGTTGCTGCCATTTTTCATGGATGCTGGTTACTTTTTCCAGCTGTGTCAAGGGCTTGTTGCTCTGTTTCTTCTACAGACAGCTGCAACCTGAGGTTCGTAAAGCTTTGTTGTGTCAAGGAATGACATTCATGTTACAGTGAGCTGAAAGAGAGAAGTTAAATCCATTCCCAAAGCCTGCTTACTACAGGAGAAAAGAAACGTTCAGAGTCAGTGCTGTGTGAAAGAGATGGACTGGGAAAGAAGGGAAACGCAGAAGACCTGCAACTTGATTAGCACTGAACAGAAAGAATTCCAGTCTCTGAGCAAAGTGTTTTCAAAATGATGCATGTCCTTGTAAGATAAGAGAAACATCCTCAAAAGAATATTTGTGGGCTTATAAGCTCTTTACTCTGTGCAGAGAACTTCTAGTTCTCCCCTCTCTATTCAAAATGTAGCATGACAGCCCAACAGTTGCTATAGTTTTGAGGAATTTATCAGGGAAAAGAGCAGTGGCAAAATCATTTGCATGGATTACACTGCTAGACTTCACCACTTCCTAACTCCTCTGAAAGGCACAATTTCAGATTGACTTGCTACTACTTTTGCATGGAGCCAAAAGATAAACACGAAGCAAAGAGCAACCTTGTTCTGATACACAGCAGGTGGGGCAGGACAGGGTTGCTGATCACAAGACTTTATTTGATACTGGTTGAACTCAAGAAGCACTGTCTGTTGAGTACAGTTGGCTCATGTCTAGAGGAGTACCATGGTGTGAAGCATTGCTTTTTGCACCTGTGTCCGCTGGCTTTCAGCGGAGGGAAGAGTGGGTATTCAGTAATTTGCTACAAGCAGGTAATTGACTTCATTCTTTGAGATTAAAGTTAGATTACAGGTCCATTTCTAAATGAGCCATAGAGTTTGCTTTTAAATGTTACAGTCAACACTTACCGGCTTGGCATAACAATTACCATATGAATTACAGCCTGAATTCTGTGAGAGACAAATCATGATTTAATCATTGCTTCTGGTCTGAAACTCATACTACTGAACACCTGGAAAAAAATTTCACGTTTCTAAATCACGTGTGGCAACAGAGCATGTGCTCACAACACCGTCAAAAAGACTCCACTGAGTACCAATTTTCCATGCTTAGTCTTGGCTTCATGATAAACATATATGGGAATTTTACATGAAATCTCCTGTTACCTTCATCTGAAAAATAAGTAAACTCTCCTGACTATCCTATGTCTTCATTCTTTAACACGCACACAAGAAGTGGGTTCAAAACCTTCATACCTGGTCTTTGTATGATCCTATTTCAAGGAAGTCAACCTTTAAGGAAACTGATTGGACAGAGGGTGACTTTTTTGTTATAAATCATGCATGTCTACCTTCAGCACTTCAGCACATTAGCTATGTTACAATTCTCTCATTTGTTCCCAACCCTTCATTAGGGAAAGCCTTTGTTAAGCACTCCATCAATTAAGGCTTCCTGTATTAAGTATAGCTCAGACAAGTAGCTACACATTAAAGATATGATTGCTTAAAACACCTTGGTATAGATTCCTCAAGCAGATACGCTGCAGACTGTATTAAACAATCCACATTTAAAATAGCCTGAGCTACCTTTGCTTCAGTTTCAACCACTGCTGCACTTCTGGTGATCTATCAGTAGTCAGTTGGCACCAAAATATTTCAGCTGTGCCAAGGTACCTCCTTGAAAACTTCACAAGCACTTTTTGTTACTATTTTCTTCCTCCTTATAGCCTTATTTCACCACTGGAAAAAATTAAAAGTGCCCCTAGAAAAAAGGGAAAAATGTAGTCAGATACTTCAGGGCCAGGCTACTAAAGATTTCCAGTCCGACACCACCAATGTCTATTAAAGACAAGTCATTAAACCAGGTCTGGAACATCATTGAGTCAGACAGCATTTAAGAAGCAGAAAACAGAGACCCACTGTTTTCTTGTGGATGACTAAACAAGCTACAGTTTCAGTATAAGAAGGGGTTAATAGTAAACAACCTCCAAATTTTATCAGAACTACCTTTTTAATGCAACACGTACATCAAGAGATAATGTTATTCACTTCACAAATAGAGAAAGCTCTAAGAAACATTAAAGGCACTCAAAAGTGCTCAATAAATAATGAGCATAATGCTAAATTAAAATAAGTGTTGACAAATGGGGGGTAGTGTACAGATGAAGGAAAGATTTTAGTCATTCAAATGCTTTCCTTGGTTTTAAACCCATTACAGCCCTTCAGGTAAGAACTTGAGCACTATTGAGAACAAGGAAATCTCCTTTCCAACTCCAGCAACTGCTCAGAATATGCAAAGTGTTACAGAGCAAAACCAACCGGATCAAGTATTATACTTAAACATTAAGATGCCCCTTTATGAACCAATGGAACACAGTTTTCCACTCTTCCTACCTTGCATCAAAAATAAATAAGAAATAAATGAAAAAACAAAATGCTCTGGGATGGATACTATAAATACTAGAAGCCTAGAGAGCCTTCCATGGGAAGAGCGGAAAAAGAGCAGACTGGCTCTGCACACTTTTGAGCAGAATAAAATAAGGTGAAACAAGGTAGAGACGCAACAGAGAATAAGAAGTAATAAAAAAAAAATACCAAGTACACTCCTGAGCTCTTCCTCCCACTGCAGTAGAAAGACATCATACTTAAAATCAAGGAAAAAACATTTTTCTTCAGTCAAATCAACTATTAACATGTGGAACTCCTTGCTACAGGATTCATTGAGGTCAAGGATGCTAGAAGGATTTAAAAACAAATAGATATTTACATGAATAATAACCATAACCCTCCAGAGTTACATTAGAGCAGAACAACAAGAGCTTTAGCCATTTATGCAAAGAGCTTATAACATTTCACTGCCTGGGGCTGTTGCAGGCTGGATAGTCTCTGACCTCCATTCTGCTTGTTTTTCTCCAAATCACTTTGCTTTGGCCATGGCCACACACATGGTCATGGGCAAGGAAGAGAGGCACAATCCATGATTCACATAGACATAGCTGAAATCCTGGCGTCAGAACCAGAAATGGGAAATCCCCATCGGTTGCACAGTCCCACATTGCAATGCCTGAACTCCAAACACTTGATTCTCTCTTTTGTCTAGCCTTCGTGATATGTTTGTTTTGTATTTAAAGATTTAATAACATTAAGTTGATTAGTTGACTTTAATTATTGTTATTATTCAGCTGTACTAAGAAGCTTTTTTTTTTTAAAAAAAAAAAAAAAAAAAAAAAACATTCATATTGTATTTTCAGCAGTGCCTTTACAGGATATTTTTATTATTCCCTGATTCAGCTATTTTGCATACACTTGCTTGTTCTGTAAGACTTTCTGGGTCTTGTGTTATTAGACAAAATAAAAAAGATGAGCATTTTAGAGAAATTTCACTGTATATTCATGTGGCATTTATACAGCACTGCCGACACAGAAACAGAATAACCACTCATTCCCAAAGGGATTCAGAGCTTGGAGCAGAGGCTGGCTGTGTATTTTATAACTTCTCCAGTTCAACTTTCAGACCTCAAGGTTCAGCTAATGACCTCCTCACAGCTTTTATTGGTACAACAGTCCCCAAAATAAAACAAAGCAACCCACATCCCTGCAAGGAAATTCTCATCTTTATTTTATTAATGGGGAAACTGGGTTTTGGAGCCCAAGAAATCACAAGAGTATTAAAGGCAAGATGGCAGCAGAGCCAAGGCAGAATCACGGCACTCTGCTCCAGCTAACCGAAAAGCCATTAATTAATTTGAATTTGAGGTAGCAAAAAGCTGTAAACAAATGAGAAGACAAGTTCTAAATGGAAAGGAAAGCAAACGGCCCTTGTTTTCCTACAGAGCCACAGAATTAAGGGGAGATAAAGAGTGGTTGCCTAATTGAGGGCACCAGCCATTGAACAGTCACAGTGAATAAAAGTCAATACAACTGGCACTCAATTGTCACTGCGCATAGTGCTCTGGGGAATAATGGGATCAAGCCACTATATAAACTGCCCCTAGCTCTTCCTATTTCACATTTCATATCTCTTTTTCTTTGACCAGGTTGTTAAAACTCACATTCAGGCCACTCCCGGCTGAGGAGGCTTCTGCAGTCCCCTTCCCTGCTGGCCGGTGGCTCGCAGCAGGCACCGATGCAGAGCGGAAGCAAAGGTCCTGCACCAGCCCACAGCTTCAGAGAAACAGAGAGCCAGTCCTGCCTCCAGCCTGTTGGCTGCTGCCCACCAAATCGCTACACAACATTGGATCTCAGTTTCCCTGTTTGTAACGGGCAGAGGCGAAGCTGACCTGCCTAGGAAGGCAGCTGAAAACCTATTTGTGAAGCCACCACTTCTTTTCTCCCCGTTGTTACTCCAAAAGGCATTTTTGGTTTACTCAGACATTTCAGCTTTGCAGAAAGGCAAGCAAGGAAGCAAATCAGCCCCAGAAGCTTTCTTGATGCTTAATGAATTGCACTGCGGTTGTGTCAATATATATTAGTTACTCTATAACACAGAAGGGTTATTGGTAATCTTTGTCATCCAATAAAAAGAAAAACCTGCTATTTTTGTTAAATTAGAGCTTTTAGGTCTTTCTTAAAGTTGATCACTGCTTGCAATAAAGCCTAATGTTCAGTTATAATAGTTATAAAGCCCTGTTCACATGCATCAGGACAAGTTTCATGAAAGTGATCTTTGTAGCTCATAAAAATGACACTCCAGTGTATTTTTGCCATCATAGCAAGAGAGACTTATAAAATAGCTGTGGTGAAAAGTAAATAAAATATAAATGACTCATCTCAGGCAACAGTTTCCCCACCACAGAGACTGTGCACTGTATCACTTTTTGTATTATATCATATTAAGACAATTGCTTTGATCTCAGCAATAAAGCAAGTTGGCCCAACTCCTTTATTTTTGCTTAACCAAACTGGGATCTTCTGCCATAACTTCAGTGTGACTGCACAGAAACAAGCACAACAAAAAGTGCTAGTTGGGCTCTGTCCAGGCTTTGCTGGCCAAGGACGCCAAGAACTGGTCCTGGGGTCCTTGTCCTTGCCATCACCAGACTCGGACCTTGGTCCATCATTAGCTGTCTCTCCTTACCTGCTTTGAAGATCCACTCCAGGTATCCATTTAGCTCCCGTTCTATTTGCTGCTGCCTACGGAGCTTCAGGAATGCTCGGCGATTTTCTACCCTCTCTCGTTCTTTGGCAAATTCACTACAGAGGGAGAAGAATAAGAAAGCACATCACATAAAGTCAGGGAAAATACACAGCCCTTCTTTCGCCATTGAGATTGTCTTCACAAAACCTACGAAGTTGATAGCAGCGGGAACCACAGCACACTATACATTGCTGCCCAACAAGGTACCCCTTTGATTCTACCTCAGCTCTTTCTCTGTCCCTCATCCTGCAAGAGGACTGCAAAGTCCCAAATGCACAGAGTTCTGTTCTGGGGCCACACATCATTGCCAATGAGATCCTGATGCACTGCGTCCATCCAGTCAGGCAATATAAATTACTATCCACAACACTAACAGCTCTCCTCCATCCCTCTCCACCACCTAAACCACTATCCCCAGATAATTCCCTCTAGAAGCAGGATATTTTGTCAGAGAGGCACCAGTGGTCTTTCAGTTCTGGAGGAGATTTCCTTTTCCCAGTTCACCCTCCTCAGAGTTTTCCCTCTGAGGGCTTAAGCCAACTTTGACAAACACAAGTTAAACGAGAGCTGTAGGTGAGGTTGAGTACTCTGCAGGAAGGTGAAATATCCTCAACCCAGAGCACCTAGGGTAACTACGATCTTGCTGTTTGATAAAATCACATGGAAAGCAAGCAAATTGTCATCAGATTATGACAAGGCTATAGAGCATGTGGGGGTGGGGTGAGTGAGAAAGGAAGCAAATAACAGGCTGGAAAAAAAAAAAAAAAAAAAAAAAGGGAAGATTCGCCAACCACTGCAAAAGCCTTTTCCAAGTACATCCCACAGCCTACCTTGAAATGATGCTGAGACAACAGTGCGGCCACCACCTGCAGACACCCACACTAAGGCTTTCCCCAGGCTGGCCTGTGTCACCTCTAGGAAGCTCCTGGTGCTCCACCTGAAGCAACCTCCGCAGATGTACATGTCCTCTACCATTTGCAGGGCTCCAAACCAGCCTTTGCAGCCCCTCACTTTGAGCACACACCAATGAGGGGTCACAGGACTGAATCCCGTGAGAGCTTAACCTGCGTGGTCAGAAGTGTGATGAGGTTTTGTCCCTCACATATACCAGTGCCCCATTCGTTGTCCCACTTGACATCTTAACATCGCTGTCTCCTTTCTTGCAAGCCTTAGTTAACCTCGCTCTTCACTAACACCTCGCTAATCACCTGCTCATCGCCCACGCATGCTCCTCAGTTAGTCTAACAAGGAGCAGGAGATGGGAAGGAGGAGGAAGAATGGGGAAAAAGGAGCTGCAAGTGCCAAAGCTAGCTTTGTATTCACAGTCTCCATTTCAGCCCTCCACGCTGACAGTTTGCTCAGTCTGGCAGGACTGCCTGACCCGTGGAGAAGGGGACTGCAGGAGGACGTGGCTCAGCACTGCGATGCACAGCTACCAGCCGCGGATGCGAGCTGCCATCAGCTGAGCTGCTCTCCTGATTTTGGCAGCATGCTCCCAGTCTCCTGATTCCCCTCTCCTGGCCCCCACCTGACAGCACAGCCCATCCTTGAAACAGAGGAAGCCGAAACATCGCTCTGCTCTGACAAGCTCCTCCTTGGCATCCAGCACATCTGCCCGGTGGCTCAGGAGCCTGTACGTGTCAGCTGGGCTGCCCATTTTCTCCCTCTTCCTTTTTAACATGCTTGTTCCTGGTTCAGCGCCTGCAGGTCGGGGCCATGGACCTCCTCTCCTTTTCTGATTTCTCTCTGGAATGGGAATAAGGGGATCGGACAGCACAAGGTGACAACACGCATTTAACCTGCCAGGCACGGAGGGGTGGGGGATGATTTCCTGCATTGCAGGCGTGTATCACCGTGCATTTCCAGAGTGGGGCCGTGCCGGGGGGCAGCAGGAGGCGATACCCAGCGGGGAGCCTGGCCGAGGGCCACAGCAGGCAGGAAGGGCAGCAGGTGAGCTGTGGCACGGCTCCCGCGCCCCTCAGGAGCAGGGGAGGGAGAGCTTTGCTGCAAAGCCTTTCATCCTCTGCCAGCTCCTAGCTGGCCTAGGGACAGTGAAAGCTAACTAGGTCTCGTCTCTTTATTGTCAACTTTAAACGTGTAAGAAAATGAGGTAGAAACCATGCTAAGTTGCAAGCCTCCAGTAGTTTCCATGCAGTCATGCACTCAGTTTAGTTTGCAAGACACTGGGAAGGAAACGTTGCTGAGCCTGAAGCTACCTGCGCCCACCAGAAGCTGCAGGGAGGCACAGCCCTGTGCCAGAGGCAACCAAAGCAACGTCTCGTGGCCTAACAGCCCCAGCCCAGACCTCCTGCTCCCTGCAGCTGCCTGGTTTGCCCTGCCAGAGAAGCTGGGAAGGCAGCTTTCAGGAGACAACCCAGGTACCATGGGTGTCTGCTCACTGACTGTCGTCTGAGCGCAGCAGGCTGGGGACTGGAGTGCCCTGATGGGTGCTCTTCCCAGGGGAAGAAAGCATCGCTCGCCCTCTCAGCTCTCCCCAAAGATTTGATTAAACTGGAACTTGACAAAAGACTTCATCATGACATGCATTAATATAAGCATGCTTCTCTCTCCTCCGCTACGTTTATCATCATTCAAGAACTGAAATACTCCCTGTTTGCAGTAACTGGAAAACTCTCGGAATTCCCGCATGAGAACTTTTCAGCAAAATTTCAGAACGCTTTCAAAGACAAATGGAAAAATTCTATCAAGATGCTGTGTTTCATCTAGAAATACTTGAGCTGAGGTTTTCCTGACAGTTCTAAAAGAAATCACGGAAAACCCCATAGGAATGTTTGGCAGCAGTAAATAGCTTTCCTGTTTTATCCAGAGCAATTGCTATTTATGCCACTGACTTTCAAAAATCTCCCAAACCTTCTGGGAAGCTTGGGCAGGAAATATGCTGCCTCCTGACCAGCTTTCCTTTAGGACTTTCTTCACAGCCAGTCCTCCATACTTTGGCCAATTTTGTATGGCAGAATACTGAATAACACTCCTCCGTTGTTGCCCTTCATCAGCCACTTTCTCCCAAAAAAAGCCCCCCAAATACTCCTCTTCCAGCACTGCCTGGTGAGGCATTAGGAGAAGGAAAGCTGGAAGCGCTGGTACTCCTACACACAGCACAGCATCGGGAGACACTGCTTTGGAGGAAGACGAGCTCTGCCTTGGTAGATGACTACAGTGCATTTTAGTTACCACATGACAGTTGTGAATAACTGATCCCACAGAGACAAGAGGAACAGACATCAATGGAAGGGCATTCATCATAGAAACCATATGCCACAACACTCAAGCTCAACTTTTTTTTTTCCCCCTCAAGAGTGGCTGGTGCTTAAAGTCACCAGGGAAATGGATGATTGTCTCTTATCACATTAGTGGGAGGAAAAGTAAAATATATCATGGTGTAAATACGCACTGGAATGGCCACTTCAGAGAACCTCATGAGCCTCCCCAACCACGAGAGGGACAAGGTCAATCCATGAGTAACCATAAGGGACCATAAAATATTATAATCCAATGACATTCTTACATTCTTACAAGTACTTTACCAGTGTTGTCTTAAGTGAAAAAAACAAAACAAAACAAAAAGTGTCACACCAATAAAAAAATAAAATCCCTGATCCCCATCCTCCAAGTCTGTGATTGATTCGTATATAAGAGAAAAGAGCTGAGTTGGAGCACCTTGTAACATGCCTCATGGTCTTGGGTTTCACGGTGCACACCCAGGCTTGCTGCAAGACTAATCACACCATTCAACCTCTGCAATTCAGGTTTTCCCAGTAGAAAGCAGACACAAGTGCTTCCCACTCAAAGGAAAGAGGCAGAGAGAGCCGATATAGCATTACTGTCATTGCTACCACTAATAGTGGTGGTGATTAGCAATTCATGATAATGACATAGGTAATTAGCTCCTCATTCAGAACAGTACCACTGAGCTACACATGATCTCATGCAAACTCAGATCTTATAATGGGAGAACAGCCTTCATCTACTGAATCTAAAGCACTGTTCAGAGCACGCAAAAACAGCACAGATCTCAAAAGGGCCTCACCAAGGACTTCCAGAAAGGAATTGAAAAGGACTTTAAAAGTTTGTGTCTAAAACAACAGCACCAAAAAAAAGATCTATTAGTTTAAGGATTGGTATCATCTCTAGTCCAAGTATTTCAAAGGAATGAGTAAGGCTGAACCTGGATGGCACGTGGCATTGAGGACATAGTCCTGCCTGGAAAAACGCAGCCCCCAAGAACCAAAAGGAGCCAGATAAATTCAAGTGGGTGAGCTGCTAGCTGAGGAACGAGCCAGGCCTACAAATGTTTGACTGCCTGAGTTACTCACAGGCCAAAATGAATTCTCCTGGTGGAGAAACAAAACTGGCGAAGAAAGGAGGCTTGATTTGTGAGCTTTGTTGCTCGAACATGGAGCAGTGCCCAAGTACAGACTTGATATTTGACAGCAGCCTGTTAAACAGCCCACGTCACTTGGGAGCAGTGAGGGACAGGCTGGCGGTAGCTGATGGAATACACCAACTCCTCTGGCTGCCTGACGTGTTGGAGGAGCATCACTGCAGGAAGCACATGCCAGGGGAGTGGCAGTGGCACAAACTCATGCATTTCATGCTACTAGGGGGCTGCTTGGATGAGGTGAAGCACTAAAAATTCCCGTTTCAGTTCATCTCATTTAAAGCCAGCAAGGAAGGAACCTCAAAAAACGATTCAGTGCCAATTACCTAGCTGTGTTTCTGCAGACCTTCGGAAAGAACAACAGTGAACTAGGAATATCCATAGGATGAGATGCTACAAGTGGCACCTGGAGGTAAGAACATGCACTTGTAGGACCCCAACACACAAACACGCTGGGCGATAAAACAGGTAAAATGGACATGATACTACCTGCATTTTTTCAGTAAAGCCAGGTCTCTTGTGCTCCTGGCAAGCTGTGACTGCTTGCTGAGGGGCTGTACATTACTTACCAGACCTTCCAGAGTGCCCTAGGGTGAGTTAGGGCACTGGGACCACGCACATCTCCAGGCCTCCTGGCATCCTGAGAGCATCCACATGCAAGCAGAAACTCTTAATTGGATTTAAGGGTGGAAGCCCACTTCCTAACATTTATTTTGGTTAACCATCTGTGGGAAAGAACTAGGAAAAGATCCTTCATCTTTGTTTTGTGTTCTTTCTTTCTCAGGTGCCTGTGATGAAGGGTTTTGCCCCCTCATCCTAATCCACCCAAATTCTTGCTGCTTGGGTGAAGCCAGTATTGATAGCATGGTGGGGAGCAGATTCCTGCTGAGCCCTCCTCATGCTCCTGCCATCCTACAGCTCTTACAAGGCTTACGTGACTGAGTTTGTTGCCACATACACAGAGTCTTGCAAAGACCCCTACAGCTTGCTTCAGCAGGGTCCAACCCGGTTAATATTCCTAACATTTCACTCAGTTAACCACATCAGCATCCACAGAAAAGCAAATTCTTGCTGCAGGGAAAGAATTTGTTCTGCAGGTTCATATCTCTGTCTTTTGTCTTCCTGAAGAACAGTAAATCCTTCAGAAGGGGAAGCGTGTGCTGGATGCAACAAAAAAAGCCCAACACCTTTATGACTGTAACTGTTTATACAACAAAGGACACAAAGCCTTGGCAGTGCTAAACATTTATCTTACCTCGTGCAAACCTGTACTTTGAGAGGCAAAGGCAGAGAGCGAGTGTGGGAAGAAAGGGAGCCCACAGAGAGCCAGCAGCAGCAGGATGGATAAGCAGCAGAAAAGGCGAAAAGAAAGAAAAGCAGCTACTGGGGGTCCTGGATGAAGATGCAGGAAGAGCCCGAGGACCTGCTGAGCATCCCCATAGCCCTCCTGAGGGTGCTGTGGTGACTCAGACCAGCACAGAGACAGGTGGGCAGGGTGGCCAGGAAGGAGTGAGGGTGTCCAAGCAGGGCAGCAGGCACCATCTTCCCCTGATTCCTGAAGCATTTTGCTTCAGCAGGGTGCACTGTCACTAGGGAACCAGCATTGACTGCAGCACCAGAGACCCTTTGAAATCTCTCTGAGATTAAATAACCAAGCAGAGGCCCAGCACGGCGCCAGGAGCCTGAAAGGGGCTGGAGGGGAGGCAGTGGCAGGGGAGCAGGAGTCCTGCAGGGGGGCGGCAGCCTCCACCTGGCCCCCTCAGAGGCCCCAGACTTTGGTGTTTCTCAAAGGAGCTTCACCAGGAGAGGACCAAAGGCAGCCACAGCAGGGGCCGAGTTATTTGTGGCAGCAAAGAGGATGCAAGGAGCAAGGGGAAGGGATGGGAAGAAGAGAGCGCAGTATTCCCTTCAGGGCATTAATCAGGGTGGATGCCTGTAGAGGTGGAGGGCTGAATGGGTAGAATCCAATTTGGCTTAGGAAAGAAAAAGATGAAAACCAATACATCCAGGAGTAAAAAAAGTAAATAAATTAAATCCAGAGCCAATCTATCCTGGCAGAGAGATACAGGAGGCAGCGAGGTTGAGAGAGAGGTGGGCATGACAGCACAGCAAGAACTACAGAGTTTGCAGCACTCTGGGGAGCAAGACAAGAAATGCAATTTCCAGCTGCCTGCCTGAGAGGGGTCGTGGCCTGGGAACCCACAAAGCCAGCAGCACGTGGCCCAGAGCTGTCCGTAGCTGGCACCTCAGAGGGCTGCAAACAAAGTGGGAGGAGACCAGCAAGGAGTCCCGTTCTTTACCACAGCATCAGACATCTTCACCATAGCCAGCCACGAGAAGACTCCAGGATTAACCAGGGTGTGGTTATCCTCGTGCATAGGCAAAAACTGCAAGTGCAGAGAAATCCACAAGCAAAACTTAAAATAATGTGATGCCTCTGCCTTACTGATTTGTAACCACAAATAGAAATGCATGTAGATTATTAACCTAGTGGTGTTAAATACCTCTAAAGATCGGGCCCAGGTCACCACTGAGTACAAAGTGTATTGATTAGAAAGCTTGTCTGAAACAAGAAGGGAAACGCATAGAAACGCCCTTAGTTTGGGCAAGAAGAAAATCTGAGGGAGGTGGAAGAAAGCTCCTCCCAGGGGTGCAAAGGGATCACACAGGAAAAGTGCTGGAAGGAGATGAAACTAAGAAGGCAATTCACCTGGAAAGCCATCTGTAGGAATTTCTTCATGCTGGTGACTTTTGCTACCTCTAAGATACTATTTTCTTGCCCCAAAAAGTGCTTTGCTGCAAAGTCTGAGTTTTGAACCTTGGTATTAAACAAGGAAGTCCAGGAGGACTGAGATTCCTTAGTGCTGAGGATGACAAAGTTCTGTGGCTCCTCACCTGCCCCAGGTTGTCCCATGAGCTGCATGAAATCCCAAATACACCCACTGTTATCTGTCTCACCTGCAGCTCCAGCCCACCAAGATGACCCTGGGCATGGCCCAAGGGGTCTTGCCCATCTGCCCAGCCGGAGCCCAGCCATACAGACCCAGCTGGCTGAGCAGCTTCACCCGTCCCAACGTCCACCACGTAGGAGGAAGGACTGACTCCATCAATCCTGCACAGCCAGAACTGCTGCTGCTTCCTCCTCATTGCTCTTAAGAAGGGGAAAAAAGAATTTCTCCTCAACCAGCTGATAAAGGATGAAAGTGTCACTGTGGGATTGATCACTCGGCACCAAGCCAGGCTTCACAGTCACTGTTATCACTGAACATAGCAGGAAGATGCTTCAAATGCAAGCTAGATATGGGATATGTCGTGTATTTCTAGAAAGAGAGTGAAGAGGTGAAGCCTTTGATGCATCTTCCTTCCTTTTGTCTTTACATCCAGCTAGTGATAATTTCACTTTGATTCCACCTAATCTGATATGAACTGCTGCAAGTGCCGCAGATGGGCAAAGCTGGTCCCAGTGAGGGAATGGGTCTGGGCAGGGGAACATCGTTTGTCTCGTGGCACCGATTGCCCAGTTCAGCTCAGTGCGTGTGCTGGATAAACCTCTGGCTCTGTTCTTCAAGCCTCCACCCCAAAGTCAAAGCAGAATTCCCAAGTAATTTAAATTTAGGTCTCCTATGCATCATTCCTACCTTGCAGGCTTTAATTTCCATCGCAGCTTAACAGAAGGTCAAATAAATGTAGTCCATCTTTCCTGTACAAAATCAAAACACAAAAAGCGCAAGGGATCTACACTTGGTAGGACATTTAGCTTGTTGAGAGGAATCTCACATGAAAAGTCATTGCTCCTTCTGCAAGAACCACATGTGCTTCTCCCAGATTTGTGTGCAATGGTGGATTTATTAAAAAGGGTGAAGAGCTAGGAACAACAGGAAAGATAATATTCCTTTTGATGTGTCTTTCCCCTTGCTTTTATGCACAGGCTGAGGAAAGTCTAAAAACAATGAGAACACAAGCAGAGTTTCATATCTTTTCATGATGCAGCTCTTCTAATGCAAATAATTAACAGCAGCCAAAGTCAGATCACAGCAGGTAACAGCGAACTTGGAACTAATTTTCAGGGAAAATGAATGATTGCCTCTATAATGAGGGAGAAGGAGGACAGAAGAACGTTTTGCCATTATGACAAATTAATCAGCCTAATTCTCCTCCAGCCTCTGCATGTCTTGCAGGCAGAAGTTTTATGATCTCAATCTGGCAAAAATCCTCAGGCTGGGAAAACATGTCATGAAACTCAGCAGAGCAAGTCAGCGAGACAGCCGGGTCGGTGAGGTCCTAACGGGGCCGTGCTTGCCCCCAGCAAGCTGCTCGAACAGCCCCAAGGTCTCAGTGACCCAAGGCACCACAGTCAGCAGTGGAAACAGATATCCCCTGGGGAGACCAGAGGACAAGGCAGGGAGTGTTTAATGTGGCTCTGCCCACAGTGCATCACCCCACAATGCAGACTGTTCACAACAGTGTGCTGCAGCGAGGAGTCCAAGCACCTTTTACCCTGACCCTCAATTCACCTGCAAGGTGCCAGCACCATCCATGGCTGTGTCCCTTGCCTGGCTCCTGCTGTTCCAAAGATGCTACATCTATAGGAAATGTCTCCCTGCGGTTCCTACACCAGGTGGTCTCAGACAGCAAGAGGCAGGCATTGCACAGCTCGCGGCAGAGCAGCTCTGGGCAGCGTTACAGAAATACTTACAGAGGGAAGATGTGAACTGGCCATCGCGGTGCCTCTTCCCACTTGGTTACTGCAGCCAGATGAGTAAACCTCAGGAAAGATAATTACTCTTTGTTGGCTGGTCTGGAGATCCCTCAGGCTTCACCTTAAATATCTGAGGACGTGACACGCAGCATTTTTCACACTCAAGAGGCAGACCCAGGACTCAGATGCATCATCCACAGTGCACTGCCCTCTCTGGCCACGCTCCGGCCATCTCTCCACACTCATCCCTCCTCACCACTGCGTGAAATGGTGCCAGAAAGCACTTAGCCTTGAAATAAGTCAAACCATCTTCCCCGCAGCAGCCTGTGATCATGTTTATCCTCTTTGCATCATGTAGCCCAAAGCATCCGAACTGTCACAAGTGTATTGTAAAGAACCACCCAGCTCATTACCAGGCAAAATTAATGCCCAGTTCAACACCCAGGCAGGATGAAACTCTATAATCCCACCAGCCCACGGAAGATGCTAGCTGGGCTGAGAGGGGAGCAGCATCAGGATGAGAAACACAGCCTTGAAAATCACTGCTAAGGAGGGACAGCAGGGAGCTAAAGGTGCTGATGGAGATGGAGGCCCACGTCCTGGTGGCAAGAGCTGCAGAGCAGGAGGGCAGAGGGCTACAGCCTGCTAGCAAGACATCAGTCCAAAGGCAAACAAATGAATGAGCATTGGTCAGGACATCTCCACTCCATGGGGGATTTTCTTCTCTCCTCTTTGGAAACTGCAGAACCATGCGCAGAGTTCAATAAAAATTTTATCAGGATCATCACTGGGCATTTTCTGGTTAGAATCAAAGCCCAGGCCCATGGCATGCTCCGCAGCAAACCACCCTGTGTTCAGGGAAAAGCAGAAGGTGGCTGGGGTCAACCCTTCCTGGCATGACTTGGAGCCAGAATGTTCCCATGGTGCCACCAGTGACAGTCAATCCCTTTTTCTTACAGAAAGTTTGTATTCCCCGTGATGGATGCCTTTGTTGCTGCCTAAATCACAAAAAGCCTACAAAGAATCTGGTAACTAAGCATAATCACTCACCTCTTTCGATGGAAAGAGGTGGCTCAAGAGTAAGAGCTTATGGATACAAATCCCTAAACATTTTCACTACTGCTGCTGTTTCACACTGCTCTGGAAACCTTACAAAATACTGCCACAGGTTCTGGGAAATCAGGTACCCCACATCCTGGGATGAGGTCAGCAGGGCTAGACCAGCTTTTCATGATTAAAACAGAAACAAAGCCAAGTGCAGCTCTCCAGCATGAGCAAGACGTGTCTCATTTGTCTGTCTTGAAGTGGCAGACCACTACAGCTCCAAAAAAGAAGCAAATGAGCCTACCAAATGTCTTAATGTTACCAAACGGGAGAGAAATCTCTCCTCCTGCTTCTGCTCTCCTGGCCCCACACAGGCCCAACCTTCTCTTGAATCAGCCATTGCACTCATCAAATGCTCCTCCAGAAAAATTAACCTGTTTTTTCCTGCTCCACTGGTTTCTGCGGGGCTGATGAGTTTTATCAGTTCACAGAGAGATCAAACAGGCATCAGAGAGGGAAAACAGAGAGCAGGGGAATACAAAGAGAGAAGCACAGAGGAAAGTCCCAGACGTGGAACACAAACCTGCATCACCTCTGCCACACCACAAGCTGGGTGCTGTCCTTCTGCCGTTGAGCCCACATCTTTTGTGAACAAAGGCTGTAAGATTGTAGGAGCTGTTGGAAGTGCAGCTTACTTGTACACGTGCGTACCCACCACACCTCACTGGGAAAACTAAATCTGACCTTATCCACAGACAACTGCGGAGTCTGTCTTTGCCCATGATGTGCAGCCTGGCAGGGGGGGAAGCTGCCACCGACTTCCCCAGGCAGAGCCCCCTCTTTAGCAGCGCGTGGGCAGGCTGACACACCAGCCACTTCAACTCCTATCTGCGGTAAAGATACAGGAGAATGCAGCAATCCTACTGCACTGTTGGATAAACCATGTTCTCAGGTACTGCACAACCCATGTCCTAGGACCACTGGGTGGTCTACATCTACTGCATCTCCATCTGGTAACTCCATCTCAGTACTTGGTGGCACAAGGAGAGCACAGCTCTGCTGGCAATCTGGCCCACAGTACTCGTGTCAGGGAAGGGAAAGGGAGAGAAGGCAGAGAGCACCATTTCGGGAGGGTCTTTAAATATTAACTAATGACAAGAGCACTGGCAGTGCTTTGATCAGCATGCTAGAGGAGGACACACTGTAGAGCAGGAAGAGTCTCATTTAGTCTGGATGACAGAGTCAACATGCTTTTAATTACATCCTTAGCCACGCGCTTGGAGGATTATGTCATATCAACTGTGGCCCAAGATTTGGGGTTATTTTTATACCAAGTTTTTACCAGCATATACATATTTCCACATCTCCCTGACACTTTCCTGCCTTCACTTTTATTATAATTCCAGAAGCAGCAGCAGTCAAGGGGCACTGGTTGTTTGCTCTTTATTTTGAAACAGGTAGCATCTCTTCTGTAGCATTTGCATTGCAAATGCTGCCATATTTTGCTAGCAGAGGAGACTCAGGATCCTAACCAAATCAATCTATCTCCACTGCTCAAACAGATAAACATGGAAACTAAGCCCACCTTATGAGGCAGCTGCCCAGTGTTGACATGGGTTCACAAATAACTACAGAAAGGCAGAAAATTCCATTAGGAGTTATGGAAAAACTCTGTATAATCTAATATCAGTAGGAAGCTCAATAACTTTGTTGTCATTTCAGAATATTTATATTGCCATAATCAGTGATAGTGTCTGCATACCTACTTCAGAAATCTCTGCCTTCCTTATTGTCCACTGAGGAGCACAAATATGTGAGAGCAAATAGTTCAGAACCAACAGCAATGAAAAATACTCAGGTAAAAGACTTTTCTGCGGCTTCCCAAAGCACAGGCTGGCATGTTGAAGCTTAACTCTAATACTCGTGATGAATATGGCAGAATACTGGAAAATAAAACACAACCTTCCCAACAGGGTTTTTGTGGAAAAGGGCAGTAACAAAGACCATGCACAAGCCTGGGAAACCAGCAATCTAATCTCAGCTTGCCATTGTGCCTGGGAACATTATGCCCCCTCTTTCTACTCCACTGCTCCCTCTATAATGTGCAGAGAGGGAAGGTGGCAGAGCATTGTGTCAGGAGACTAAAGGCTGCAAGGTGCTCAGATCATGAAATAAGAAGCAGGTAATTGAATGCTGAGATAACCCTGTTGATGTGTTTGTTTGTAGAACCCCTAACCCTAAATCAACTTTGTTTTATAGAAAACAGAAGGTGGGATATTGCTGAGGATCCTCCACTGCAGGAGCCGCGAGCTGGCAGTCACTGGAATGCAGATTGCGTTACGTCCTTGGGTGAAACTCTGCCCTGTGGAAGTCCACGTGCACTTACCAGTGACCCTTTCTCTGTAGTTCTTTCAGTGGTCAAAATCTCCATGCACAGAGACTCATGCACAGAATGTCCTCCAGCAAAACCACTAATTTTTCTAAAGTGCTGTCTGGGACTTTTTGTTAGAGAATATAATGACAACCGTCACTGCCTTCAGAGGGTCTTTTTGTCTTTGTGGTGTCTTTCCATCACCAGACTGTTCACATATACCCAGGTTCCTGCATTGCTCAATAGCTGCAAGCCCACCAGGAGCCTGCTGAGCAATGTGGTCAACACCTGTGCTACGATGTTTATTTTCTTCAGCCTCTCCCCAGGAACTCTTCCAGCCAAGGAAATCAAACCACTATACAAAGTAGAATATAAAAGCTTCCCTCTGTGAAGAAAATATTATAATCCTTACCACTAACAATGGGAAACTTGACATACAAAGCTGTCTTCTCGTTTTGTTTTCAACAGAAGATACACATTTATATAATATTCATAGCTTGCCCCAAGCAACGAGAGGCTTTCGGGGGAGCCAGGCTGAGGTCCCCATCTTTCAGTCACCAAATACGCGTGAATCCATCACAAAGGAACAGAAGCCTGCAGGCTGTCAAGCTTCATTGTAGATGACAAGCATCATTTCAGCCAATGTGGGCTGACCCCACTGCGCAACAAAGAAGATGAACTCCCTAACGAACCACACGCGGTCCTGCCTCTGGTGCTCGTTGAAATCGTATGTCAAACAAGCATGGTCACAAAGCTTCCCATTGCAAAGCATCTGATTACGGTGGGATGTCTGAGGAATGGCTTTGATTCAATGGCTTTCATTGGTTATTGATCATGGGCATTATTCCTGGACCAGCAAAGTGCAACACCATGGGCTCTCTTGTAATAGCCCATCTCCCTGTCTTCAAACACAACTGCACTTCTGCTTCCTGCTCCTTACCCCAGCTTGTGCTCTGAAGATCCCGAACAAAATAACAACACTGAGCATGAATCTCTTCTTTGGGAAACACTTTTCTGTCTCTAGTAACTTGAAGAGTGAATTTGCAACGCTGGAAGGCATTTACCAGTCAACATTAACTCTTTTCTCTCTTCCCCAGCTGCCAAGAGCCAGAAATAAATCTAGATTTTTATAGATCTGTAAAACTGAGATCACCTGGATGGGCAAGGAAGCAATTGTGTGCAAAATGAGGTGCCAAAGTCTAAGAGCTCACAAACCATTAAGATGAGTCAGATTGTTAAATGCAGATCAAATTTCCACAGACACTGGGGGCGTTCCAGCTAGGCTTCAAACTTGGCAGCTCCATCTCTACAATGGCCCAAACCCAGAACTCATAACCAGCAAACGCTGAATCCTTGGCTGACCCCCGGGCTTTGAACATCAAGAGAGCGGTACGTCCCCAAACTCCAGACGTTGGCTTCAACGGCTAGAGATTTAAAATAAATAAATAAAGGAAGCCGAGATCTTTTAATTGCCTTTTGTTGGAGCGTCAGATTTCCCCATGCTGCACAGCTAGACCAAATCCATTATGAGCACTTTGTTTTTTAAGGCAACACAAGAGCAAGTGGTGGCTCAACAGGCCTGAGCCAATATAATTAGAGAAATTCGCTTAACTTCTGTCTGGATTCAGAATCACCTCCATTTAGCCTATCCTGTGCCCTATAGCTCTGCATTCTTATAAGAATAGCCCACAGCAAGGGAAGGACAGGGTAGGAAGTGTGTGAAGAGGGGCGATGTACAGTGCACTGTATCACTTCGTCTCCTCTTTGTCACCTACATCCTCTCCACAGAGCAAAAACCCACAAACACGCCTTCTCTTCTCACGTCCAGGTGGAGACAAGCAAGTCATTGGTGTCTTACCCTGACAGGACGCCCAGCACCAAGTTGAGCATGAAGAAAGAGCCAATGATGATGAGAGGGATGAAGTAAAGCCAGTTCCAGGTATTTCCTGCAGCATCATTTGTCTGGAAACCAAGAGAAGGGGAGAGAGAAAAACAAATATTAATCAGGCTCAGGAGCACCGCAGCATGACGAGCAGGGCAGAGGGCACTGGTGATTCCCCTCAGATTTCCTTGGGGCTGTCTACCACCGATGTACTCGGTTAATTATGACATAAATATGCTAAGTTTTAACTACCAGCAAGACCTAACAAACCAAGCTGACTGTCCCACCGCCCACCCCACAACTCATCGTTAGCTCCAGCACAAAGATTCATCTCTAATTCCAGAGGGGGCCAAAATATGACTTCAAATGACCCACTTCTGTGTAGGCCTTTTGCACCAGCCTCCTCCCTCCCTCCCCCGAGCTGCAAACTGCCATGTGCTGAGCACCAGTGCTGTATTTACATCCGAACCAAGGCACACGAGGACGGGAGGGAACCACAGCCTTCCCCTAATCCGGGCTGCGTGGCGCCGTGCCCAGAATTTGTGCACGCACACGGCGCAGGAGAAGACAAGAAGTCTGCAAGAAACCGAGGCATCCTCAGAGCGGCTGCAATCCCACATCTGCTTGCTCAGCGCTTAGGAATTCTGTCATCAAAACCCTGTCTGAGGCTCCCTGAGTAAGCAGCAGCCCAGATGAAGGGGAGGGAAGGGTGTTTTAGTTTATGACAAAGTTTCTGCGTTCATCAACCACAAGGGAGCTCTTTAAGGAACTGCTGAAAAGTAAAATGCCACATGGCCATTTACCGAAGCCAAGAAAAAAGATTCTTTTCTTGCGAGTGAAGAATGCAGCAACTGGAGAACCTGACGTCAGGTGGAAGGGAGGGGGAAGGGGAATAAGAGAAAAGACCCAAAGACATTCCTGCTCTCCTCCCTCCTCCTGCAGCAAGTAGAGAATAACGTGTGCACAGGGCTGACCTGTCCATCCTGAGGTGGTGGAGCCCACAGAAAAGCTCCTACAGACATCACCTTGCAGAAAAGGCCATCATTCTAACTGGTATCAGTGCCTCTTCTTTGTTATCCATGGTGCTTTTTAGCCACTATCCCCTATCACATCTGCAAGTGAACTTTTGCTGACCAAAAGAGCCACCAAAAGAGGAAGGGTTTTAAATGCAGCCATGGATATTCCAGCTGGGTGTGCTCAATGCCATCTCAAAGTGTCTCTGCACAAGCCACCCGTGATGTGGGTGACCAGTGTCACAGCATTTTCCACAGGTAATAACTCTTAGGGCACAGATGCAAGCCAATACCTTCCGAGTTGTTTTTAATACAGTGCATATCTGCACAAATCCTTCCTGGGGAACCTTCTCCAGATCACACGAACGACAAGCAGTTCTCCAAATAGCGAAGATCTTCAGAAATATCCATGTCAGTTGATCAGTGACTCACAGGGAGGAACAGGGACTAACTAACCCAGCCACCTACCATCCCTCCGAAAGGGACGCGTGTGACACCGCCGTGTGACAGACAAATGAATTTGGAGAGAACACAGGCTGGGAAAATGAGAGCAGAAGGAGAGAAAAACTCTGTCCAGTCCGTTATCTCATTTTAGGGATTTTAATATGCCTTTTCCAACACTTGCCACCGCACCCCAGCCCTGATTCTCCTTCTGGTGACCAAGGTGGCAGCGCTCGTGCTACCGGCTGGAGCAAACGCTCCCAATTCAGTGACGCTGGGAACTGCCATCAGCCAGGCAAGGGGGCTGGAAAACCCAAAAGGAAGAGCTGAAGGAAGGGAACAGATGGGAGAGGGAAAGCACATAAACATGCAAAGAGAGTGCAGTAGGTTCATTGCTGCCAAATGATCGTTTATCATTTATTTATTCATTTGAAGCCCAAACTTGGCGACAGATCCGCAATTCCATGCCACGATCAAAGCCCTTAAAATGAAATGTGCTGAAATACGACTAATTAACCGCCCTCCTCTGAGCGCTTGCTAGACTGCCTTATGCTCAGGGCAGGACCTTGCTCTACTGGTCCTGTCTCACACAGGGATCCAGGACAAGCCAGAAGACAAAACACCGGGCACAAAGGTGAGCAGAAAACCCCTCCCGAGAAAGCAGAGCCTTCACAGACATGCAGCATCTTTCCCAGTGCTCCCAAACACACTTGAACCCAAGCAGAGTTTGCAGCAGCTGCTCTGCCATGGTGAGGTACTTTCACGAATCAAATCTGGGAGCTGCCAGGAAATCCAAATTCCTCTCCTCCAGGAAAGGTCCTGCAGGCACCTCCCTGTGCAGTGCAACCGGGGCTCAGGCTATGGCCCAGCTCCAGGCTTGCTCATTAAGCAGGACGAGCCAAGAGATCAAATCAATTTTTGTGTTCCAGCTGAAATACTTCACCAGAGTAATGCCTGGCTGACTGGCAGTGCCATTTGATCCTAACCACAGGTCTAAGCCACCAGGCAAGAAGCAGAAACAAAACACGTATAACGATGCACCAGATTTACATCAGGAAACAGCAGGGCTTACAGGAGAGCTCCCGTGCTGCTTGCCGGCTGATAGCAGCCACAGGGCGCTTCACAAGCACCACCTGAAAAGTGCCCAAAGCGAGCTGAAGGCTTGCTCCAGGAGCACCCTAGGCACAGGGACCGAGCAGTTTGTGTCCATTAAACTCAGCAGCATCAGACTCCCACAGGGGGAAACTGAGGCACGGGAAAGTCTAAGGGATAGTGTGGGGTCACGGTGGAAGCCAAGACCCAGAGGTCTGTCCTTCGGCATCCAAAGCCCATAAAAACTGTCCAACCACTGCAGTGCTCGTCCCAACAAGCCCAGCTGCACCACGCAGCAGGATGGCCCAGGGCACTGCAGGATGCCCCAGGACAACCTTGGCTTTAGCCTCCTGGGATCTCTCTCCTCTCCTTCACGCAGCACCGAGCACACTGACAACATCCCCCAGCAGCAACACCGTGGCTGCCTATCTGTGGAAACGGGTGAATACTGTCACCTGTAACAAATGCAGAAGCTAAAAAGTTTCTGTCACACAGGGAGATTAATGCTCTGAGCTCCCAAAAAAGCCAAAGGGAACAGGGTGTGCTCCAGCAAAGCACAAGGATCCCCGTGCAGCCCGTCCAACAGCAGGGGAAGGCCGGTGCTAACGCTCGCTTTGTCTCCCAGACACAGAGAGCAGTTCAGCCACTGCTTCATTATGCTAACAAGATGGCAGCTGCATCTAATTATTAATTCATTTAAAGGTATGTTTTGAAGCCACCAGCTTGAAAGCAGCCTACTGCTGCTTGCAACGTGCTGCGGGGAGCAGAAATGTTTGTGTTACCTTTTGGCTTCCTTTCTGCAGCCCTGGCCATGACCCTAGCTCTGGGGCAGGCAGGGAGGCAAAGCCCTGTGTTTGGCCGCCCTGAAGGGGTTTTTCATGCTGCTGGAGCTTCTTGCTGCTGCAGCAGCTCTGTCCCTGCCAGCCCCAGCCCATCACCACCACAGGACAGGACTTCTCCAGCCAGCACAGGTCAGCAAAGCCCTCGGTGCTCAGCCATCCCTCCCCATCCTGGTAGCACACCGCCAGCTCCCCGGTGACCTTTACTAAATCTGTGGCTGGGGCATCACCAGGGGTCACGGCCCATCAGCCTTGCAGCCTAATCCAGACTCCGGGGGGAGCTGACCTGAGGGAGCAGACGTGCTCGGGCCGGGAAGCAGCACGTAAACACCACAGCGCTTCCTTGCCAGCACAGCTCCCACCAGAAGTGGGAAAACTGCGACAGCAGAAAGAGACCCACAGCCCCGAGGAAGGGAAGTCTGGGTGGGTCCTACTAGGGTTACTTAATCACTTTTGCATCAGTGATGAGCTCCTGGTTCTGGAATCCCAAAACGATGGAAGTGCATTAAGTGAAATCTGGTTTACACGCAGCCTTGCAAATAGGCAAGTTACTGCCTCTGTTCAGCGGGTGGCAAACCTGAGGTTTCTGGAGATTTACAGACTGAAAATTAGAGCAAGTCAAACAAAGAATAATCCCCCAAATCCTATCCCCCTCTTTTCTCTAAGCAGACAGCACAGCTGCCCACACATTCCCACACTCCTCCAGCTTCTACAACAGCACCTAAATTGGTTCTGATGTAGGCGGATGGGGGATTCCCACACAGCCGGGCTTTTGTGCCACCTCCCAGCAGCCAGCAAATCGAACACTAAAGCCACGGCCCGGGGGTGAACCTGAGTCCCCAGGGATCTGCAAGCTGGAGCTGACAGCTCCTCGGAGCTGGTGCGAGCAGAAGACCTGCCACCGCTTTGCACTGCCCACAGCCCCATTCAGCACATGCCAAGCAGCGATAGCGCGTGTTTAAATAACCACCTCTTCAAATAAGCTATTAAACACGGCTGTACCTGATTAAATCCTCTTGGGCAACACAAAAGCAGCAGAACAACAAAGACCTTTGCCATAGGAAATTGGCTGGTGGCACAAGGCAGGGACTTTGAATACCCTATTTGTAGACTGTCATGCTACAGTGAACCTAGGCAAAAAAATCTCACTTTTCAGCTTCTGATTTTCCAGTTTCTAATCAAAATACCATCATTCTAATTGCCTCTCTCCCCGAATCATCACTGCCTCCACTTGCAGCCCCTTTACACCTGTACTGAGAGGGAAAGAGAGCTCAGGGATGTCCACACGTCCTACACCAGCCCAACTCAGTCACCACAGATCCTCATGGGAACACAATGACCTTACTGTAAGCTTATAATTAATGAATTATACAGACCTCCTAATGACTTGGACTTGTTTTGAGGAAGGCACTGCAGGCTGGGATGTCAGTGCAGGCCAGCTGCCTCATGCCACCCACGCAGCAGAGCCCAGCCCTCCGTGGCATCCTCCCTTTTGTGCCGGCACCTCCTTGAGTGCAGCCACCACAATGCAAGAGCACTCCCTGCTCACAGCCAGGGCTAAGGACATGCTGCAAAGCTTCATGGCTCGGAGATGAATGCCCCTCTGCCACTGCTGTGGGTGGAGGCACCTCTAGAGGCAGCACTGAAGAGAGGAGCTGCACAGCCATCACCAAGCCCCTCAGATGGTGCTTGAAGGCAGCCAAAATGCTGTCATAGGTGTTCATCTGTTGACTTTGCAACTTTAAATGAGACCTTTAATGGCAGCATCTACAGAGGTGTAAAGTCACAGACCATCATCCACACACAAGCATCACCCTGGATGCAGACCCTGAACAATGTGCAGGTTGGTTCTGCCTGCAGACTTCCAGGGTTCCCTGGCTACGTAAACCAGCTTGAGAGCAAGCAGCTGATAGAAACCCATTTACCCTTAGAATGACTACACTTTTTTTTTTAAAAAAAAAAAAACAAAACAAAAAAAAAAAAAAAAACACTTAAAAGAGCAAACCACCACCCTTTTCTAAAAATGGAGCTATTCTGCTGCTTACGTCTTTCTTTTTTCAGCCACTTTGGGCAAAAATCACAGCCCTGAAGTAATTGCCCCACATCTCCGAGGAAGTCTTTATTCTGTCCCATCCTTCAGCATATTCTCTGTCAATAGGAAAAACAAGCAATTAGCGGACTAACATACAAACCTTGGAAATGTTTCCAGAGCAGGGTTCGATAAAGAAGTGATCTAATTTGACAGATACAGCCAAAGCTGAAACAACACAGACCTTAACTATTCACTGTGATTTTAATCAAAATGTGTAGTACACCTAAAGTTCACTCTAATTTAACCAATGCCTGACATATATGGGGCAATTAAAGTGCAATCTTCCCTTAAATAAGTTATTTAGCATTGGGGAAAACTATCAACTGTCTTTGACAGATGAACTTTATTTACCTTTCATCTGATTTTTAACAATTCTCTCTTCACAGCTTCTGTTAATTAGCAACACTTTATGTTTGATTTATTTCTGTTTCCATTCTTAGGATTAGGTGAACACAGAAATTTCCAGGAACAAAGCAGAATCAAGACCACGTAAAGCATCTACAGACGGCACATGGAGCCCTGCTCTGTCCAGCACATTTTCTCCAGGCACCAAATTACACCTGCTGAGCTCTTCATCAGAGTAAGACCTTGGACAAGACAGCATTAAGGCAGCAAACCCAAATTTGCCATGAAAGGCTTTTCTTAGTTCAATCTGTGGAATTAATGACTACATGCTCTATTTACAAAATTGTCACAGACTCAAATGAAGTTTAACGTAGTTACTTCTCTAGGACGTTACATGGTCCACGTTACCGTAGCATCCCAAAGCGTCAGTCTCCAGTTACGGAAAGAAAAAAGTGCTTTCACGGATAGACAGTGAGGTACATAGGCTTCATGTGAACTTAACGGGTCCTAGTCCAAATCTAACTCATCTGAAGTCCTTGAATACATGCTTGTAGGAAAGCATAAGCTTTGTCTACTCAAGGCAAGAAATATTCATTAATATTTAAACTATATTTTTAACAGGAATCCCTGGTGGAAAGTCTGGGCCATGTTCAACTGAGATCTTTACAGATAACAGGTCTGCACCAAAATCCAGCCTAGTCAACTGCAGACCCATGCATTCACCAGAACATAAGAGATTCGGTTTAGACCCTCAAAAAACAAACAAACAAACAACAGGAAAAATAAATAAATAAAAAATAAATAAAAAATAAAAACACTCAAGCTTAAAACCTAGCAGGATATGAAATAGCTTTATTGTATTCCACTTTTTTTTTTTCAACAAAGATGGTCACAAAACAGTTCTTAAAATACTGCAACCCTCAAAAACAAGTTTAGGGGACTAGGAAGTAGTGAAGAGGGCCTCATCTCTTTCAGCAGAGCTTTGAAATATTTTCCTCTATTCCACGTACTTAGTTATCAGAAAAGTTATTAAGATTAATTTATTTTCAAACATTTATTTTTCTCCCTTTTTTCCTACCTTCCCTTCCCTATCTCTCTGCATCAACTGAAAACAGAAGGAAAAAAATAAAATTTTAAAAAGGCTTTCATCATTTAAAGCTTGTACATCTCTTTTCACTCAGAAATACCAACAAACCCTGCACTGAGGACAACTTTATTTCTATCCCCAGCTTTACAGAAGGTGAAGTAGGGTCACAGGAAGGTGAGAGGAAAGCTGCTCCCACATTTCTCAGTAGAGCAGTAGGAGAACCAGGAGAGAAAACTACCGTAAGTTCTAACCATGTTCTGGTTTATCATATAAAATACCAGAATCTGCAGAATAGTCATGTACTTTTTTCTTTTTTTTTTTTTTTGGACAGTTTCTGCTTAAATTCAATCTTGGCACAAAGTCAGTCCGCCAACTTTAGTTACTGACTTTCAGATGTTACGGTCCATTTGCAGAGAGCATCTGGTATTTAGCTCTGCAGGGACATGACAGCCAGGGAGTGCTGGCGATTGACCCTTCTGAGCAAAATTAAATTGGCAGAGAGGTGCGCGTCCGATTGATGCTCAGGGGTTGTACTGCCCACAGGAGGCAGATGACAGAGCACCTGCCTGGTGTGCTCATCTGTGTGAAGGAGAAAACTGAAATGGGCTGGTTAATGAAATTAGTGGTCAGCCCAAATCACACTCCTGCACATGCTGCATACACCGAGACAGAGTTGGACTGGGATTCAGATGAACCTCTTGAGCATCTTTCCGTTTGGGATCAGTGGGATCGGGTCCATTCAGGTACCCCTACATGTAGAGGAAGTGATTCAAAAAGTAAGAGCCCCAGGGCAGCAAGCTGCAGAGAAATCTAGAGTCAGGAATAAACACTGGGTCTGGTGGTTTTGTCCACTTACATGTGTTTTGAGGCAAACTCCCTAGCTGGAGGTCTCCATGTGTGCCCTGGGCTGGACAGGATCTCAGGAAGCACTCAAGTCCATCTGAGGCCCAGCTAACAACCAAAGGTTGGAGGATCTGCCAGCCTCCTCCTCTACCACATTACAATTGTGTCTTCTGTGCCTCTACAGCTGTTCCCACATGGGTTTTGAATTTGGGGGCACAGGATATGTTTTCTGGGGGCCCTTTGGGTTGGGATAGCCATTGTCCTGAGTGTCAGCAGTTTTAAGAAAAGCTTTTAAAGAGCCCACTGTCCTCCTGCACTTTTTACGTTTAACATTGGCCAAAACCAATCAAATCCTGCATACAATGCCTGCTCAAAGTGAGCTCTTCGGGAAGAGGTGCTCCAAACTCCTGGCACATCTACACCCCAATCAGTGTTTCTGAGAATATCCTCTCCCTCACAGAAGATGTCTGAGTTATTCCACTCTAACTTTTGATCTTCAGGTCATCCTGCCACCCTGTTGTAAGAAAACAATAATCCACCTTGTTCAAAGACCCTTGCTACTGCTTGGATCCATCCATAACTCCTGGTGCTCAAGTGGGCATCAGAAAAATAAAAATAAAAATATCCACAACTCCTCTGAGTCTCACAACACTAAAAACAATGATGGTTTGAAACCGAGATCATCCTTCTGCCCCCTAGAAGGGGGGTCACTTGCACCCAGCACTGCAGTCACCTGATATTTAGAGGAGAAGAACCGTTATTCACTACTAGAATCAAAATAAAACCCAGAATATTTCACAACCTGCAGACAAAGTCACACTGCTCATGGCTTGAAACCACACAAAATCAGCCTCAACTGCAGAATATAAAGCCTTGGCAGCACCAGCTATGGTGAGACACCAGGCCTGGCATTAGCTCTTGTCCTCTTGGCCCAAGAGCCCTACCAAACCTGTAACAAGCTTGGGGTGCTAAAGTTAAAGAATCCCTTTGGAGGCTTTGGTGGAAGCATACCAACAGACAATTAGCCTTCTGGGTTTTAATGCTTTAGGATTCAAATTTTCTAGCTTTTCTTTCCAACGCCAAGAGCTAAAATGTCCCAAATAGAGAGGAAGTGAGTTATGATTCTCTCAAGCACATAATTCCAGGAACTGGGCTTTCAGAGGAAAGCATCCAAATGCACAAAATCTACTCAAATAACAGGAGATGGCCCTTGGTAAAATCCTCAAAGCTTGCAGCATTTAAATTTTGCTAGGATATTGCTAGCCATGTACAAACATGTACTAAGTACAGTTGTTGCACGCAGTAATAATGTTAATTCAACCAAATGAAAATAGCAGCCAAATTCTACTTTGTTTCTCCCCCTACCCTTTTCAAAGGCGCACAGAGATGGGGAGACTGAAAAAGCAAAAATGCTGATGGTTTATGCCTTGATCTGAAGGCTTATGGCACCAATAAATCAATACATAAATATGCTAACAGGATTTCTTGATAAAAAATTCATTCTATCCTCTGATAGTGTGGACTCACTCGGCTGCTTTATTCATGAGTGTGCCTGCCCGCCCAGTGCTGTGAAGGTCTCATTCACTGTCAAAAATTACAGGCAGGCCAAGGGACTCTACCCACTTATTTTTACTAATCTCTTTTTCTTTTTTTTTTTAATTAAAAAAAAAAAAAAAAAAAAAAAAAAAAACAGCTTTAGACTTTAATGATGAATGTAAACTAGGTCTAAGCAACTCCTATTGGAAACAGGCAACGTGTGTTCATGCTAAGGAAGGTCAGACCTATGGTGGAGTACCCAAGATAAAGCACTACCCCAGCAATCATGCAACCAACTACCCTGTGAACCACCCTGGGCAGTCACAGCACAGAACTCGTCAGGAACATGCACTTCACGTGTGTGAGCATCTTCTTTGTGGTCACACAGCAAGCTAGCAGCATAACGATGAACAGAGCCCAGAACGCCTGGAGTTGTAACCACCCAAATGCAGCTCACAGGCTACTTGCCACCTCCAAACCCTGCAGCTCCCATTTGGCTGTGGGTCCTCAGCTGTGACAGCAGACCCAGACCCATCACCAGTGATCCATGGTCAGCCCAGCACCATCGCGGGGAATCTGCACCAAGCCAGACCCATTTATCTCAAAGCCCTCAAAAGCAACACCTAGCAAATAATAAACCTTCCCTACCTGCACCCAATATTCTCTGTAAGTTTAAATGCCAAATTATTGGTAAAAAACAAGTTAATCAAATAGTTTCACCTACATGTGACTCAAACAGAAATGCTAACGGGCAGTCAATTCTTCCAGCAAAACTTGAGAGTAATCTATTATTAAAAGTAGCACCGCAGAAGCCTCACGTCATTGTCTTCAAGTCTCTTTTCTCCGACCGCACAGCCAAGTCCTGCTTTCTGGGAAGGAGGAGACCTTGTGTCACCAGGTGCCCACAGAAGGAGAGCACAGAGGCTGCTGGAGCTGGATTGTGGAGAGTTTGAGGAGTGGCTGCTCTTTGAAAAACAGGCGCTGCTTTTGAGTTGGGGATTCTTGGAAAGCAAGAGTACTTTGTATGTCACTCGTTGCTTGAAAAGACTCATGCATAAGTAAAGTTACTCTTAGAATGAATCCAGGGTTCCCTTGAAGCTTTTTCTTCTGCTGAGAAACCAACCATCAAGGCTTCAGGCACCTTCTATCTTTCATCAGATAGCCAAGTTTGACCCAAAAAGCACTCTTCAAGTCACAAGGAGGGCAGAACGCACACAATTATGCATGCACAGACATGACACACGTTCAGAGTCTAGTTGCTCAAGGATATGTGCGATATTTCCATAAAGATACATTCAGACCATGATATGAATTTTGTTGGTGTGGTGAGGCGATGCAGAATAAACTTTCCCTGCCACTCAGCAGTCCCCCTGGCCTGTACCCCTCAGTCAGCAGGACAGAGCCAGTCACACGGACTGATTTCCAGAACACTTAACAAAGAAACCAATACTCAATCATTTTCTGACAATAACCACAGGAAATGGTGGATCAATGCCCAAAATCACTGCACATAATGACAGTCCTCAGACTTATGCACAGGCTTGCTTGCCATCTTAAGTGTAGATCTGGAGTCTTCCTGAAAGAATGAAGCCTATATACCTCGAGCACAGATTTTCCCTCCAAACATTGCAGGCAAAACCTTCCCAAGAAATTTTCAATACCAGAAAACTGTTTAATTGAATTAAATTCTTGATTCTATTGCATAAAATACAAACAATAGACTATTGTACATGTGCATTCTTCAGCAGAGGATTGGGTTCGTGCAGAGCATGGATCTATTTGGGTCAGGGCACCTTCTCATTTTGTCTTCTAATGAGAATACCTTTTGCTGTGCAGCTTCTCCTCTAGTCCATTATAAGGAAAAAAATATACTTGAAGTTCTCTCTACAGCCCATAGAAAGAGCTAGAGCTGAGAGTTTGGCCACACAAACTTCAAAACACAGCAAAATATCCAAGTCCAGCAGTTCTTTGTTAATGCAAACCCTACCGCTCAGGGCAGGAGTCCAAAACTGTTTTATCAGCACCTTTTTCCTGCTTCAGACAAAAAAAGTGGTAGTTGGTCAAGATCCTTTCTGCTCCACCTAAAGATGTTTCACAAGGTTTTATGTAGACTTTGTAAAAAGGGAAGCATTGTCTGCTAAAGGAAGAATACATATTTTTTCTTAACCACGAGACTTGCCAGATTGTTCCTTATTTGAATGAAAACTGTGAGATTCCAAATCTTAAGTGTGAAATTATTTACTACGGTATAAATTCATTAAATCTGCAGCAAATTATGAAACCGGCCCAAAGCTGTTCTCCGTATTCCAACAGTGTTCACTGGGAGGGGCACTCATGGGCCAACCAGCCAAAGATTTTGCCACAGGCCACACTCATAAACAAACCAACCCTAAAACAAACACATACCCAGCTTTTTGGTCATGTTGATCAGCAGATGACTTATTAAGAGCTAGCCGAGTTCAAACGCTTACACCTGTCCTGCTGGGAAGCACCTTGTCAAGAAAGCTGGAAATATCCTTTTATTTTTTTTGGTCTTGGCTTCCTCCCATGCCGTATAGAGCAGCTGTGCAAGCCTGGTCTCTGCCAGAAGGTCTCGCCACACTTCAGGTTGCCCCAGTAATTACTCCCTGGTCCTGCGAGGAGCTGACTGACCTCTGGCCAGCGAGCTCAACTCCTGGCTACGGCACCACAAGCCCTGCACGGCATAATTGCTCCAAATTTACCTGCTTCTCTGTTGGGAAACAAACAAGCATATGTTTTTAATCCAGCTAAATGATAACCGGTTGAATCCAGCGAAATGGCAGCACAACAGCCAGTTCAATGGGCTATACCCCGAGCTCCTGCAAACCCATGCAGACACTCATTTCACCAGGACTTTTCATCTTGGACACCAGGTAAGGCAGATGTAGAGTTTCTCTTGTTTCATGAGCATGTTGCTTTCCACACTTACTGGGCAATTTCCTCCTGAAAGAGAGCTGCAGAGAGTTTGGCACAAGAATGTTGTTGGAAAAAGCATCTGGATGAAAATCCCACTTGAAAGTCCCTATAGCCCTGGGAATGTTATCTGCTGGAGGGGAAAGGAGGAGGGAGGCTGGCAGCTCTCAACTGAAGGAAGGCAAAGGAGAAAAACGGCACCTTCTTCCAAAGAGCAGCTTCAGCCTGCACCTTGTTGCAGCACTCTCACAAGGTCTGCCAACAGGTTGCCCAGAGCATCTCTGCCCCAACAGGCTGTTCCCTGCCTCTCTGTCACTGACACAACACAGGAAACAGCCCCAAAACCACCATCTGTGCAGTTTTCTATGCCCAGCACCTCCAACCTCTCTTGCACCCGCACACCGAGAATCCCGCTCATCCCACTGCCAAGCTGCCTGGAGACAACACCGTGACCCCAGGACACCAACACTGGACCCAGTACTGCAGCCTGGCTTGGGGCTGCTTCTGTTCATCTCCTGTGCTCCAGAGTGTGTCATCTGCAGGTCAAAGAACAAAGACATTCTCCTGAAGCCCATGCACATCTAGCCCCTTCTGCAGTAGCACCTAGCTGCAGATATTTTGGCTTCCCATAGGGTCTACAAGAGCAAAAAAAGTCCCTGCTTTTTTTTTTTTTTCTTTTTTTCTTTTTTTTTTTTTTAATTTTAAAGAGGTGTTCTGTTATTCTCTTCCACTTCAACCACAGATGTAGCAGTCATGGCATAAACAGGCTGGCATGCTTCTGAAAGCACCCAGCTGCCTTTATTTCCCTTTGTAGGAAACAAATTGTTGGGCATGTAAGAGAGCTGCTTGTACCCTCGCTGCTGTAATGTTGTCAAGCTGCAAGTGAATTTCTTCAGCTGGAGTTTTCACTTCTTGGCAAGCACAGATGATTAAGCTGTTGTTTGGAGAGATTTTCATTTCTTTTCAGCGAGCAATTGCTCCGTTGAAAGGGCTCTAAGTTTGTATGATGTATGTCACTCTCCTGCTCTGTATGTTAAACGCCATTAAAGCCTGGGGGTGGCTGCCCCACAGTCGTTTGGAACATATCTTCATTAAAGAAAAATATCTTCATTAAAGAAAATTCAGTGAGGCATTTAAACCCTGTCTCAACTTCACACATTTGTTCAAGTGGTTTTCTGAGCAGGGTAATCTGCTGAATCAGGGCTGAAACGTCCAATCCTTTTAGCCTTAGAGAGAACTTCCATGTGGCACGGGGTCAGACAGTCTGTTTTTCCAGACAGATGGAGACCCAGGCACGGTCAGAGAAATGCATCAAACCTGTCTTGGCATCTAGACATTTCAAAGCCATTTTAGCCTTAGACAATCTACCCATTTTCTATTACAACAACTTTGGATTTAAACAAAACTTTCTGGATGAGGAAGCACGCAAAGCATGCCATACAGTAATACTGCATCTCTAAAAGATCTGGGACTTGAGCCCTTTGGCAAACAGGCCCTACAGCCCTCCAAAATCCAGTAGGAGGGGGGGGAAAGCATGAATAAACGGATATCAGCCCAGGCAGAATTAGAGCAGGAGAAGTCTGCTGTACAGACAGGTCATCATCCCCCAAGGACCCACCAAGTGTGCAGATTCCTCCATCTACCACAGAGGTTCGTCTCAGGAACCAGCAGAGAAAATCAACTGAGCAGGTAAAGGTTGTGCTGCTCAATCTGTGCTCTCCATGGGATTTTCAGCTGAGCTACAAGCCTACTGATGAACGCACCAATTTATTATACTGCTATATATTACACACATCCAACTAGGTCTCATTAGTAATAAACATGCTACCCCAAAACCCAGTGTTGGATCTTGCTCTGGGGGAAATGCAAGGGAGAAACCCAATCCACCTTCTGCTCAAGAGGAAGATGCTCGGGATGGTTTGGAAGTGGAGTTCCATGGAGGGTTTTAAGATATGAAGAAGTTTAGTTATTTTCAGGATGCTGTTAGGTTTCTGCTTGGCAGCAGGACACAAACAGCAGGTGGTTCTGTTTATAAAAGAATTTTTGACATCTGGGAAAGATGCTGAGGACTATATGACTGTCGCAATCAAATGATGGTAACAATCTAAATGAATGAACATTGACCTAAAAGATTCATTTTCCTACACAATAACAATCCTCCCCACTACTCAAACCAAACATATATTGCAACAACAAAATGAGGATGGAACAGGCTTAAATCAAGCAGGACGCATGGCTGAAATCCACACCTCTATAACCAGTGAGAAGAAGGTCTATGCACCGACCCATCCAAGACCCCAGAAGGGGTATAAATGGGGCATGGACGATGCCCTGACCACCTGCAGGCTCCCTCTATCAGGATGTGTTTCACACGTGGCAAAGCTGCAGCCAGAGATTCCAGCGTGGTTTTGTGCCTGAATTAAAGGCTTAGCTGCTCTGTTCTGTGCTTTTCTTGCAAGGGCTTGGTCGTTCCTACGTAGGTTCCCACCTCTGGCAGACCTCCAGTACCAGTTCTGAACAAGAACTGATCCACAGCCCCTGTGGAACAGTAGGGAACAAGGAAGTCTTTCTCCCTTCTTCTTTCCCAGCTATTTTACTATCTCACCAATCCTGCGCTTGGAGCTGCTGCCAGACTCTTGGCTCCCTGCTCTTCATCCTGCCATTGCTGCCAAATTTTCCTGCCATTGATCGGTCATACCAAAGCACCAGAAATCAACACTTCCCCCACAGCAGCAGCGAGAGGCTGGGAGTTATCCATCACCCTCGTGTGCACACAGAAAACGGCTGATTCTTATTAGCAGATTACAGTCATCCTAACTGAATAGTAAATACAATTTAACAGTAACAACATTAGGGGATTTTCCCTTCTTTATGAAACTGTAGGTAGGAAAAGAGCACGAGCACATCCACACAGTACCTAAGCCTGGCACAGGAGCTCAGCTCCCACGTCCATGGAGTGCCCGACTCCAGCACGTGTTACACGTGCACTGCCAGCTCTGCCACCACCGCTTGGACCTGGGCATCTCCCTCAGCTCTCAGCACATTTCCCAGAGCAACTTCGCACTGATGGTAAAAGTTTAGCATTGTTGAACACCAAGTCCCAGGGGTGATCTGTCCCCTAGACAGTGCTATGGGGAGATCTACACTATATACATCTGTACTCCTGGCACTCAAATTCCAGCTTTTAGGCAAATGCTGTGTTCACACAGCATGTCAGCTCATGCAGCACATTTCAGAAAGCCAAAGTGAAGGCAGAGCCTCCTTTTTTAATGCTGCACTGTGGTCATGTTGCTGTGGTGCAGGTGCTAAAGCCACGCTCTTTGGCTTTGGGGGCACTGCTCTTTTCCAGCCCCAGGTCCTGGAACCCCAGATTTAGGTGGAGCAGATCTTGCCCCTCAGACACAAAACTGATTGCAGAATAAAAAACCTTATCAGAAATGTGCTGTATGATTCAGGATGGCAAAACAGAACCTTCCTTTATCCTTATTCTTCCTGCTGGAAACATAAAGAAAGCATTTTAGCCAATATTTTTCCCCTTATCCTGGCTGGCCGTGCTTTTGCTGCCTAAACAGTTTTATCCCTTGATGCGTTAATTCAGAACAAGGAGAGCTGATGCACACGCACAAAGCACGAGCACAGGAGGCTGAACCGTCACTAACCCCTCAGCCAGCACAGGCTGCCAGCCCCAGGACACACAAACAGCACCGTAAACAAAGCCTCATTCATCCTCATCCAGCTCAGTATCCAGCTGTTACGGATTTGTGCTTTGTAGCCTGGCTGCAGGTCACTGCTAACAGCCAGCAGCACGTTAGGCGACTGAGGAGAGAGGAGCAGTTTCAAAGCCACCTCCACCGAGTCCCACAGTGTTTGCTGTTGCACTTGCTGCTACACCAAAGCGGGCATGACAGTCACGCATTAGCCAAGGCAAGTGCATAACCTCACAGGAAACCACAATCACGAGCGAATGGCCAGCAAAAAGCCACTTTTAGGCCTTAAATGACAGTTTTAAGAGGTGCCCGAAAGCACAGGGGCTCTCCAGGCCAGGAAGAATTTCACAAGCAGGCAACAAGCCAAGAGGAACCTTAGCACCAAGTCTTCGAGGCGAGGGGATGCAGCTTTATGATATTTGGGTAAAACAGATTCCCTTCAGCCCCTACATTTCCAGCACATACACCATCCCTGGGTTGGGCTGGGATGGAACAATAATTACATCCTGACCTTCCCTTTCTGTATCTTTATAGGAATCAGGAAATTGAAAGACACAAAAGAGAATGAAAAATACCAAGTGAATCATAAACTATTCTAAATTCAGTGAGGGTATAGCTCTAGTTGGGATCCAATTTAGGGTAAACTTACATTTTATTTGAACTGCTCATTCCTACTTACAAGCATATTAGGTTAGGCCCAGTCCACAGGCTTGAAATACCCACTGGACACTAATATTTGACAGTAGGAAATAGAAGAAACAGGAAAATCTCTTGCCATTAAGATCAAAAGAGAGTGAGAGTACTCTTTGACATTTTTCCTTTCCTGCAAGGAGTCCCTATTTTGCAAAGCAAATTCCACCATGTATCTTTGAGCTCCTGCAGAGGAAAGATAAAAGGTGAAAGCCCAGCTCTTTGAAAGTCAACATCAAGACTTCTACCCGCTTGAGGTCTGACCCATGATTTTCTGTAGGAAAATGGGGACCACAAAGCTCCAAACCACGCTCCTCAATTCCTTGGAAGCTCACTCTGCACCTCCACTGTGAAGGCACAACTGCACCCACAGAGGGGTACGTACGGGAAGGGTGACCAGGGCTGGCTGTGTAATGATCACAGAGCAGAGCTCAAAAACCTTCCTAAACCCCTGAGTATATAACAAAAAGCACTGAGCCCCAGCTAACCACAGCTACGGTATTACATTTAGTGTAGCTATCCCATTTCAGGTTACCAATGTCTCTCTCCCATCCAGTTACAGGCTCACTAGAGCAATTGATGCTGTTACATAGGGTAGTGAAGCAGCGTTTTACACGGGGGAGTTTGTAGGCAGGCACGAGACTTCCCTGGGTTTTCTCACTTTGCAAAACAAGGTGAGGTTCCCGCAGTAATCACGATCAGCAGGAGAGTGTCTTCTCATGGATGCAAGGTCCTTGCATGGCAAAAGCTGAGAATCATTGCTATAGAGAGAAAACCCAGAATTACACTATCACCTCTTTAAAAATTGTTTACCTCCTAAAACAGCTTATATTAGCAGTATGCAAGAGAAGAATCATGACCATTCACAAATGCTGAGCACAATCAAGATGATCCAAAATACTGTTATTTAATTAGAGAACTATGTGTGGAGGAAGGTCGGGACAGATTTGCCTCAAGCAGAATCTTCTTGAGAGCTTTATCTTCCCTGGTTTTAAAGGGCTCACATGTCAGGGGCACCATATTTTCCGCTGCTGACCATCTGCGTTATTTTATCCCACCTCCATATGTGTCCCCAGCACTTAGTCTCAGTTTTCTTTACCTTGTCCCTGCACCTTGGTTTGCCAACAACTCGGAGGCCATCACTGGAGGTGTTCTCCCTCAGCAGTGCTAACACCAGACAGCTATGCTTACAGCATGAGAACAAGTGCAGCGTGGTAATACACAGCATATTAAAGAACTTTATGAGCACTAATTAATACATTTACATAACAGTCCCAAGAGACAATCTGCTCACCAATTACTACTATCATCACAATAACAGTGCTCTAGGGCACAAGTGAAGCAGACACCACAACCCCTGCTGTTTTACATCACTCCCAGCCCTAGTGTGATGCTCCAGGTGAACATTACTTACCATGGGAAGGGCCTATCCTGAGCAGCAGAGCCACGCAAAGCCCCACATCAGCACCACCAAAGTGGGATGCAGAATAGTGGCATCAGCCCAGTGCAGGGGCTGGGCTGCTCCGCCTTGCTGAGAGGCACACTGTCTCTAGACTGCCGCGGGACTAAACTAGTCCCAGTTGCAGCAAAAAATAAAAATAGAAGAGGTTGCTACTCCAGAGCATCTTGTACTTGAAACAGCATTGCTGCCCACAGCAACTGGTGCTCTAGGTAGACTTTCCCTAATTTCCCAATCCAGAAGATGCTCTGCCTGTACTTCAGGGATCTCTGATCTGTCTGCACTGGATTACACTGAAAAAACAAACAAACAAACAAACAAACAAACAAACAAACAAACAAAAACCTATTCACAACACCAGACTGTGACATTTAGTCCTCTCACTGTAGGGAAAAAATAATAAGAATTTATTCTGTTTTAATGTATTTCCAGCTCACATTGAAAGCCTAGAACGCACTTCATTCGCAAGGTGCTTCCTTGTCTCCTGTCCTCAGGACACAGCAGCTTCCCTAAATCACCTGTTGCTCCTTGGACCAATTTGAGTAGAAACAGGCCACAGCTGACAAACCTGCAGCTCACAGAAGTGCTTGTTTGGAGATATTGCTCCGATGCTACTGCACTGCTGATTCAGGAGGGAGTTTTCCCCAGCTTATTCTCAAAGCATTTCACCCGACTGATGATTCAGTCTTTTTGCTTCGAGCATAAATCACCTTCCAGATAAAGGTTTGCTAGAAAGCTTTCATTGGCCCCAATTAAAACGAAACTCCATGAAAGTCTAAACAGTGGATCAGCAAGGAAAAATTGGGCTGAGATTTGCGAACTAGTATTCTCCCTGACCTCTTAATTCCTCAATTTATCACAGGAGAAGCAGCAAATATTCACAAGGTAGATTACTTACTGCAAAGCCTTGCCTTTGATGGTATTTTTCTCTAAGTCTGCATGAAGGCTGTATCTGTACCACCTGTGAAGTCACATCAATCCTTTGGAAATGACTTAAATAGGCCTCGCAAAGAACCTCCCACTGGAACCTTTGGAAAGACATGAGCCAAGCCATCCAGCTCAAGCCCAAACTCCCTCTCTTTTGTGAGTACTTTACACCAAACTCCTCAGCTTGCCTGTTGCCACCACAGACCTAGCAGGCTTATTTTTCTGTCTCAGAGCTGCTTTCAGGACAGAGCCAGCTCTGTCCCTTGGTTAAGTTACTGCTGAACTGGTGAAGCACGTCTCACCCTGCGACCGACCCCTGCCATCATGACTGCAAAGAAAAAAAACTAGCTGCTCTTAGCCCCCCACAGCAAAGGTCATAGCAGGAAAAGAGGAGCAGTAGCAAAGCCCCATTGATGTAGGGCCATCAATCTATCACTGTTTTGCAGAAGGAAATGAATGGCCCATTAAGGAAGCAGTCTGTAACCTCAACTTCCCCATAATGGGTCTCCGTCCTAGACTGCCCAGCATCGAAGGGATTTCAGCTCTAAGAACGGACCCCGTGCAGGGCCATCTGCTTTAACAGCAGGAAGGGAAAGGGTTTGCAAAGCAAGGCAACAAACCCACCCCAGCCAAGCAAGCCCAACCTGTGGCAGTGGTCATACAACAGCAGGGTAAAGGCTGAACCTGAGGAGGATCTAGTCAGGTTTCTAGTTAGCAGGTCATGAAAAACCAGCTTTTTTCCTTATTAATGCATAGTCACAGTTTACACAGACTGCATCTTGCAGTCCCTCAGCCTTTTGCAAATCTTAAGCAACACATTGAAAGTAGGTTCACAGCTCAGCTGTGCCGAGGATTCTGCACCTGGGGAATGCAGGTTTCCTTGAGGAGACCAGAGGCTGGGGCTAGCAGGAAAATTCACTTCATCACTGCAAAATTTTTCTGAATGTGAGAGGCAACATCTTATGATAATCCAGTATGAGTCCAGTAGGAACCCAGCTGATTCCAACAGCATTACTGATGAGCAGATGCAGGGTGGAGCAGTGCTGGCAGGACTGGTCTTTGTACTACTGCTACCTCTGCATCCACAGAGGCTCGACGTACCGGGCTTGCAGTCATTGCTGCAGCAAGCTTTGGGCCTTTGTTTCATTTTTACATTTGACAAACCTAGAGTGGGCACGGAATAAACCAAGATAAAAGCCAAGCAGCCAGAAAACAGCAGATGACTGAAGCTGTGAAAAAGTTAAGGACTGTACAAAGTGGATCTTCTCTCCACCCACACCTTTTCTTGGCTGCTAACCTGCAAAAGCACAGCCAGCTCTTCAGCAAGCAGAGCAGCACAGGACAGGGTGACAGTGTGCAGGGGAGGGCCAAGGAAGAGAGCAGACCTGGCTGCTGGTGTCGGCTGTGTGCAGCCTGCCAAGTGGTCCGGTAACACTACACACACTGCTCATCCTCCACCCTGCAAGACCACCCAGAGATCCTCGTGTCTACACAGATGTGAACCCACCAACCATTACAACCTAACCCGGGGTCCGAGGCAAGACCTGGCATTGTACAACAAATACGTACTGCATCTCATCCAGGCATCTGCTTCCAATTAGATTAATGGACATCTGAAATGATACTACAATAATTTTCAAAGCAACCCCCAAAATCAATATCCCAATACTAAGCTGTTTTTTTTTTGTTGTTGTTGTTTTTTTTTTTTGCGTGTGGTACAAAAGGCAGTTTGGGAGAAGATGATCTAATACACCACATATTGATTAATCAATTCCAACCAGGATGCTAATGGGCTTTTCTTACAACAGTTGGCAGTAGAAGGAGGCAGCAGGATTGTTGAATGAGAGTAGGAGAAACCGGTTGTGTGATGAAGTTTCAGGGCAAGCGGAGGGCATGCAATGGGGAAGTGAGCCCTTCTTGAGATCACTCTAAGGCGAAGACTTGGAAGAAGTGGAGGAACTGAGCAACAAATAGCAAAGGTAATAAATCAGATATATTGGCTTCAAACACATCAGAATTGTACCTTGCAATTTACTGTGGTTGATATTAATAATACTCTCCTGTTGCTACAGAAACCTTCACAGGAAGGTCTGCAAACGAGCCCAGCATGGGTCCAGAGTCTATAATGAAGTAGACTGAATATTTTTGTCATCCTAACGGCCACTGAAATGATCTATTAATGCCTACTCTAGTTATTTTTCCACATTAGCAGTTTTGTCTAAGACAGGGTGGGGTAACTCAGATCATCCACACATAGCTGTCATAGCCTGTCCCAGACAGTCAACAGAAAGCAGCAGCTGCTGCAGGCGTACATCGCTAAATCATCATCAGTGCTAAATGATCACCATTCCTAAAGTGAGTTGGAAAGTGCTGTCTCCTTCATGCCCCTGGACCTGACAAAGTCCTTTACTACCACAGAAAACGAGAGTACCAACCAGACAGGCCATTCCCCAGACCTGTTACACCCGCTGTGGAAATATTGGAAATATGGGAAGATCCAAGCAAAGCATGAAGCTGGGGACAACAGGTCTGCGACAGGCACACAGGCCCCTGCCGACTCCCAAAGAGAGGCTGGGCGCACTTCACAAGAAAATAGGATACAGTTGCTGGAAACCAGCTGGAGGGATCTGTTCCCAGCCTGTGTAAATCACCTCCTGGCCCACAAAGAAGGCAAGGATTAGGAGCTTGCCTCAGTACAGGACACCTCAAAAGCATAAGTATAAATTACAGACACAAGCGACAGCATTACACTACCAGAAATACAAAGTCATTCAGTTGTTGTGAAACGTGTGGGGTTAGTCTGTTTTTTTTTTAAGAAGGAGAGCAATAGAACTGACCAAGAGGTCTTGACCTTGAGTGGTTGCAACAGTCGTGGTTCTGGCTGACCGGAGGGGGAGGCAGCAGAGGCCCTACCAACACAATTCAGCCTGGCTTACCTTCTCTTTAGCCAGGGTTGTGCCAGGCAGGAAGGTGATGGAAAGGGCTTTGTAAAATTGTACTGATGTTGCCAAAATTAGTACTGAATCTCTGTGCAAAAATCCAGCCCTCTCTGTTCATTGCTGCAGATTACAATGCCTATCACAAAGGCTAGACCCAACCGAGAGAGGAAACCATCAGGTGCTAATCAATACGAAAAAAAAAAGGCACAAACTGACTTCTTTTTCCTGCAAACCATTCTCAAACTAGTACAAGCCATAGCAGCACCCCCAGAATCCTACAGCCCCATCACCAGACTCACGTTGTAGAGGATGTCAGTCCATCCCTCCATGGTGATGCACTGGAAGACGGTGAGCACAGCAAAGAGGATGTTGTCGAAGTTGGTGATGCCGTAGTTGGGCCCTTGCCAGTACTCCCTGCAGGTGGTCCCAGTCTCGCACTGCCTGGCAGGGGGCTCCTCTCCGCAAGGGAAATCTCCCACCTCGTCGCCTGCAGAGGAGAGCAGAGGGGAGAAAAGTCACTGACCAAAGCCAGGCAGGCAGCTGGTGCTGCCGTGTCCTCCTTGTGCCGTCCCACGAGACTGGTTGGTATTTCAGGCTTCCTTGTGCCACTCCGGGCATGTAAAAGATGTTACACTCGTGAGCATTTATACAGAGCCATGCTACAAGGGGGCAGCTTAACGGCAGGGTGGAGCAGAGCTAACCCCAAAGCGCCCACAACTTGCAATTAATTCTTCAGCCATGTCATGTGTAGAATCACCGAACCATGATCATCTGGGTTGGAAAAAACTTTCAAGATCAGCTTGTCCAACCTGACCTACTGAGTTCCATCACTAAACCATGTCTGTTAGGGCCACAAATGAAAAACACCATGAAAAACAACAACACAAAAATAAATAAAAGCAAACAAAACAAAATTAAAAACAAACAAAACAAACACCACAGCACAGTAAAATAAAAACAAAGGCATGGGAATGGTGCATACAAAGAGACACTGAGACATCCACACAGCTTCATGCAGCATAGCTAAGTGCTGAGTATTGGCACTGTAACATTAAAACACAAGGGCAGGTTCTGCACTAGTGCCTTACACGAGAGCTGCTTGCGGAGAGCCCCAGAGCTGTCCAGATGCTGGACCACAGCTGCATGGGGAGCCTCCGGCTGCATTAAAAGCACCACCACAGCAGCCCCTGAGCTTGACCAACAGCTCCAGCCCCACTGCAATCTTCATGTTTCTGCCCAAAGGGGAATGCTGGCAGAGAAAGCATCCTGCTACCAGCTTGTCTGCAGCAAGGGTCACTCCACTGAGTTTTGGTTCAAACCCAGGGAAAGCAAGGAAGAAAAAGTCTGTCTTGGTTAAGGACCTCCAGGGATGGCCAAGAGTGACCCATGTCTTCCAGGGCCAGCTGTGAAGAACTGCAGCCCTCCAGAGACATCGTGAGCACCAACAGAGCAGTTTGAGAACCCAGCACTTTATTTTTCTAAAGTAAATAAATACACTAAGCAATGTTCCTATTTACACAGAGATGCAATTCTGGAAATATTAAATGGTTTTAAAAGTGACATGTTATGGTAATGGAGCAGCAAACTCCACAAAATCAAATTCACCAGGGGGGAAACAAAATCAGCACTAACAATAATTAGGAGTAATCATTCCACAGAGCAAAGCCTGCAGGAGGAAAACAAGACCGTCACTGGCTGCAGGATGTGTGTGTGCATGCGACCTTTTCCTGTTGACTCAACACCTTAATGCAGGGCATCTCTCCCCAGCTCCCATATGGGTCACCACAGGCTTTCGTAAGGGCTTGGTGAGACAAGGCTGCACAAAGAAAATATCAAATCTGGCTCTTGCAGACTGTTCGTGAGTGTGCCTTAACAAAGAATCCCGTTTTCTCTCTGTTTGGCCTTTTGTTACCAGGTAATGCTCTGAAAATGCAATGCACATCCTTGTTCTTTTGGAGAGATGCTGATGGACCAGAACTGGTCCCTGCTCCCATGGCTGGGGAAGAGACAGGAGGAAAGGGGAGCGTCAAGGAAAAAAGGGGGAATAAACATGATGTCCTTTCCTACAGCAGCTTCAGGGCACTTGGGCTGGCTGAGGAGCTGCAGAGGGCAGTCGCTTAAAAACCCTATGTCAGCAGAGCAGGCTGCATGGAGAGGAAAACAAGTCAGGCACTGGAAAAAGCACAGCCAATACTTTTTTTTTTTTTTTTTAACCCATTTTTCATCAAAATAAAGAGGTGCTTCCACTAGCTCAGAACAGCCTGTCCGTCTGAGTGGCAGCAGCCCTGCATGACCCGTTTGCCGTATTTTGGTCCCCAGCATCCCTCTGGTGCAGACTGTTACCGACCTACCCAGGGCTCCCGGGCTGTCAGGGCTGCAGCAACACTTACTGCCGACACCTCCACTCGGGTCCCTGCACAGCGAGCTGAATTCACGGAGGGTACCACTCATCTGGCTCCTGATTCCAGGGAAAATCTCTAGAGTTTGCTCACTTTGGAGATTTAGAGCAGAAACCAGTGTGAGCAAGTCCTCATCCGCTCATTTGCTACCCTTTGACAGAGGCATCTCTTTAATGAGGTTCACATTTCCATGCTGAAGTCAGCCTTTGGAGCCCGTGGTATCAGGCCTGGGCTCGTTAATGCACCTCTTCGGAGCCGACAAGCACTTAGGACTGAACGGCTGGGCTGACGGCACCGCGGGATGCTCCGCTGCTCCGCTCACGGGGGACCGCAGCGCCAGGAAGCCTCGCCGCCCTGCCTTTCCAGAAACACCACCGCGCTGTTTCCTGCGCAGCAGGTGGAATCGATCCCCGTAATTCACCCAACAACAGGCACATTGCCCCTCGAGAAAAGCTCGGGCAGTGCCCGTAAGCACATGCACCGCCGGCCCAAACTGCTGCCGAGCCACCAGGTGCCGTGATGCAAGGTGTGCAGCATCTTTTGGCAGGGCTCCCAACTCCTAGCTGGGTCCCCCTAGCAAGCAGCAGCCCCTTACACCCAATTTGTACACATAGCAAATCTGTCCTCAGCCCCCAGCTTGGCACAGAGACCTCTCAGCCTTCACTGAGGTCAGAGAGCTGTTTGCAGAGAACACAAACAGCACTGGGGTTTATCTTTCCATATCAAGTTAACCAGATTCTGGAGGGGCAAATAAATAAATGAATCATTCTTTTGCCCGCTGGCAACAGTCACTGCAGCAGAGAACGAGGCGCAGAGCCCAGCGCACCCAGCCTGCAGCCACCACCTGCAAACCAGGGATGCGAGAACTCACCCATCTCGTTCTGGGGCTGCAATTCAACAGATCTGAAAACACCCCTTGAAAATGCAAACCTCTTCAGAAGTGCTTTCTCCTTCACCACCTCAGCGAGAACGCTGCTACATCCTACACACCAGTGTTGTCACAGGTGTTATTCCTCTGTGATCGCTGCGGTAGCCTGAGACGTCGCAGTGAGCTGAGACCTCTTCTGCTTGGCACCAAACACATGAACAGCAAAAAGATTTTCCATTCCTACAAATCCAGCCTGAAAATTCATTTCTTCCAGGAAGCACCGTGTTTTGCTCGCAAGCAACCTCCAAACACCCGACTGTCCTTTACAAGTTGTGTTCTGTTTCACTAATGAACATATGCAAGAAAGCAATTTCTCCCTGGTTTTGCAAAGCTCTGTGTAAACTGAATATATTAAACTGTTTCCATGTTGTTGTTTGTTATAAAGCCTTGTGAAGGATGCCCAGAGATTTGGCTGGGATGTTCTTTTATTACCATTTGAATGCATATAAATAAATCAATATGAAGACCTATTAGTGATAATCACTGAAAATACAAGACTGTGCTTTAAAGACAGTCAATTATACCTTAAATTGCAATCTTTTGGAGACAGGAACAATATTTCCATCTGTGGATAGTCCAGATAATCAGCACATATTAGCACTACTCTAACAGGAATATTAAAAAATTACATGGGGAAAAAATGGCTTTTGTTTGTCTGTGTGTTTCAATTTAAAAGCAAATTCGACGAGCCTGAGCACCTGCTGTGCTGCCAAGGCTGCACAGTGCCCCCTCACCAGATCCTCTTCTTATTCACCTTCATGACCACTCCCTGCCCTGCTCTGTTTGAAGGACATTTTTATCCCTCCTCCATCAGAGGGCCCCTTGCCTTCCATTTATTTACCTTTTTTTTCCTCCCTTTGCTTGCTCCCACTCTTTCCACCCTTTCTGGTCTCTGATGTTCTCGTACCCCAGAAACCTTCCCAGGAAATTCCCCAGTCAGCAACTGTTCAGAGAGTGAAACCCACTGAAAACATGAACAGAGCTCAACAAACTGAAACTAAAACCCACCCTTCAACAAGCTGGAACCATGTGAATTTGTTTCTGCATGTCTGTTATGAAAACATCTCCCACACCAGGAGGTCCTAAGCACCTTCATCTCACTCTTGTGTAGACTGACAGCAATCCACCAGCATCAAGGCTGGGTGTAAAAGTGATGAAGGATCTGTCCCAGTGCTTGTAGGGGGGCAAAAGTCTGTCAACTCTTAGAGTAGGGAGGGGAAAGACAGAGGGAATACAGCAAATACAGAGAAGGAACAGCAATGTAAGAGCAGGATGGAGAAAAGGATCCTATGGAGATGGAAAGCATCCCGATGAGGTGATGGGGCCTGGAAGTGTCACAGCAATCCACCGGGATGGCAGCAAAGCCCCAGTCTCACCTGTCTCGTTGGAGAAGCAGGTTTTGTGAAACTTGCCCATGTAGAACTCCAGCCCAATGATGGCAAACATCACGATGGCGAAGAAGAGGAGCAGCCCGATCTGAAGCAGGGGCACCATCGCCTTCATGATGGACTTGAGGACAACCTGCAAACCTGCGGGGCAGGGAGAAACAGGTAGTCAGTGAGGGACAGAAAACAGGGGTTGGAGCAGGAGGTAAGGGGGTTTCTAAGGGCAAGATCATGCAGTGCTGCGTTCCCCAGGGTGTTGTAAAGATGGCACTACAGCCATCACACTCTGCAGATGTCAGACACACAGTCAGGAGTTACCTTTTTCTGACCCCCTTTCTTCAGATCACAGACTCAAAGCCCTCCTAAGCTTCACAGACACAAAAAGGACTTTTCCTGCAGCTCGTGGAGTCCCAGGACTCAGCTGGGAGCTGAACCAGGCCCTAAGGCACATCCTCTGACCGTGGGGGTGGCCTCAGGCCTGCCTCCAGCAGAGCAATGCAGAAGGAAAAGGAACAAAAAGAGACCCACACGCCGTCTTCCAGGGCTCTCCATCTACAGCTCTTTCACTGGCTCTGAAACTCATTTTCAATTAAAACCAGAAGAGATAAGGCTAGAGAGGCTGGCGAGATGGAGGTGTCAGATAGCATCATGCAGACGCACATAACAAAATAAATTCAGCGATAACTGGCAGCTGAGAGCCACCTTGGCAGCCCGCTCGGAGGCGCTGACAAGGAAGGGTCATCGGTGCCTTGCCACCTCGTTCTGTGCAGCTCTACCGAGGTCAAAAATACCTGGCGTGTAGAAGAAGAGTGTATAAGATGCACATAAATGAATGAACCTCAAGGCCGTACATTTACTACAGGGTGGGAAAAACACAGTGCACACAGCTTTTGCAGCATCACTAAAACATGAGAGCAAATGGTGCTGTATGGGAAAATACTGTGCAGGTCCAGGGCATGTCACCAGGCAGGAAAGCAGATATCCCCAGGACAGGGACACCCCAAGGGACCACAGCCCGATGCAGGGACACCGGGGTCCAGTGCTTACAAAAACATTTACGCAATTACTTGAGTCCTTCTTTTCCTCAATACCCAAATCAGTGAGCAGATAATTGTGTTGGCTGGAAATGGTTTGTGTCAAAATTCCCCAGCTTGAGGCCTTCCCCCCCCCCCCCATAACACTCATCAGCAGAAGCAACATCTTTTATTGAAACAACTGCTGTATGCAGAGAAAGTAGAAAATATTTCAGGCACACAAAGCCCATTCTGAGCTACCCCATTATAAAAAAAAAAAGTATCAGTACTTCCACAAACCTTACTTCCCTGACATCCTTAGACATGGGCAAGACAAACGTAAGAAAGAGCCAGCAGCACCTCCTTATTAGAGACCCTATAAATAAATAACACTTTTTCCAAGCCTAGCCATGGACCTGTGCTATGTGGGGATTCAGACTGAAGCCCTGCCCGTGAAAGGATGCTGATTTCAGGATTTTTTGGATGCTGTTAGTACCTGGCATAACCCCTTGCTGGTTCTCTATGGCACTGGCATTTCAGCCCCGAGGCAGCAGAGCTGACATCCCAGCCCACAGCCTGAGAGGAGAGGTGCTGCCCAGGGGTTAATGAGGAGCATCCCACGGAGCTAAGGGGTTTGCTGCAGGGAAAACCTCCCTGTTCCATGCTCAGAAATGAAATATGCTCCTGAGAGCCTTCCCTGCTAGTGGGCAGAGCAGCTGTTGAGCAACGACAGGCAAAAAGACAATAAGCAACGGTGCCAGGGCTTGGGCAGTCTCAGGGCATAAGCAAGGCAATATGCAGTTCCTCATCAGATCCTTCACTTTGGCACGTAAAAGAGATCAAGTTGTGAATGAGAAGGCAAAAGTTAGTCCTAAAAAAAAAAATGCCTTAGGTTTTTTTCCCTGGCATTACAGAAGGGACAAACCCCCCAGCAGGGAGTTAGAAGCTCAGCTGAAGTGGTTGGAAGATCCAAACTCGGGGCTAGGGGCCTGGAAGCTGCAAAATTTTGGTCTCATGGCTTTGTATCTGAATTGAAATGATCCAATGCCAATGGCACAGGAGTCCCAGGACAACTCCCTGCCACCCACCTGCATTGCTGAAATCAGCCGCTATCCACAGCCTGGGGGAACAAAAGCAGGAGCTAGCAAAAACAAGGAGCCACAGACCATGAAGGAGCAGAGGAAGAACATATCGCTCAGAACAGCACCTTATACCCTAGAAGCTCTAGACCCCTTTGGCCGTGAAGGTGACATTATCATGGCACTCACTTGGGATTCCTGACACCAGCTTCAGGGGCCGCAGCACTCGGACAGCTCGCAGGGTCCGCAGGTCAAAGTCAGTCCCAGCGGTTGCCAGAATCCTAATGTCAAAAAAGAGAGGAGAAAGAGAGGGGGAAAATAGGATTAAATGCAAATTCCTGTTTCCAAAGCATGAATAGACATATTCAGGCTGCTTCAGATTTTATACCTGTCATTATATTGTAAATTGTATCTGCTGGAAACCAATAATTTGCAGAGCTGCTGAGCTTTAATCAGACTGTAGGAAAATCCACGGTATCAGCTTGTTTATGAGGCTGCTTACACACAGCAAGCAGGCCTGGCTCTGGCCCTTAGAGAACAGCACCCTGTACTTACAGGAAAGAATACACCATTTTAAGAATGAGACAGTGAAAAGAAAATAACCCCCTCAGTTACGCTAGAAATTACCTGCCAGAGCTTTTTGCTACAATAAATTCAGGGGTCCCTCAGGTACCAATGCATGGTGTTTCCTAATATCTGAAGTAGGTTCTGGTTATACACTTTATCTGTGTGAAACTGATTTTTGTTCAGAGCAACTTATTCATGGAGACCATCCAGAGAGCAGGGTGCATTTCCTCTGGTATGCGGCTGTAACTCTGGTAAGAAATACAGATCCCAAACCCAAATGATCCTTAAAAACTAAAAATAAAAGAGCTTTGGTGTTTTGGGACAGTAAAGGAAGAAACATTGTCACAGTATCCACAAGCCACAATGGCATGAACTCCTTGAGTGAAGACCTGCAAGGCACACGCTACCCACAGAGAGCATGGCAAAGCTTCATTCACTAATTACTGTAGGCCTTCCTTCAACATTTCAACAAAAATATTATTGATTTAAGACTGCTCCTCTAATACAAGCCAACCATGCAGTTAGTCAAACCAACTCCTTCTTCACTGCCCAATTTAAAGTGCGGATGGGTGATTTCCACTAGTTCTTGCCAGGTTTGTCCCCAGGCTGCTGTATCAAGGCAGGGGGTGCCGAGCAGCCAGCCCATGGTGGGACGTGAAAGCACCCAGCCACCTGGCAGCAAACACACTCAGAACCACCACTGTTTTAACCAAATGGATGAATGCACGGACCCACCACGACCTGACACTTTGCCAAACCTTGCCCAAGAGCTACAGAAGCAGAGAGTTGAAAAACTGGTCAAAATGTGATATCCCAGAGCTGCCATTAGGAGCAGTGGAGGACCTCTCCTGTGGAGCATGGGAGAGATGGAAGAGGGTTGTCAGACACGGGCATTCCCCGGGGCACCATGGCACAGCAGCACCAGGTCCCACTCAGCGATGCTCCGAGAGGCACAGAGCACCCACAGCATGCAGCACCCAAGACTGATCTCCACCTGCCCAGAAGCCACTTTTACCCAGTGCCTTATAACGTGCTGCTGAGCTCTCAGGGAAGCTGCCAGCTGCCATAAAGATACCAGGAAAATCAGAGTTTTTCAAAGGAAGCGCATGGTTTTACTGTGTGGCAGGTATTAAGCAGGATGTCCTGCAAACTGGGAGGATGTGGCTGTGCTCACAGCGCAGCTCCACGACTAAAAACCCTGTCCTTGACTTACTGACTGACTTAATGCTGCTGCCAAGCGTGGGCCAGGGAAGAGCAGGCTCAGCATTGCTGTGCGGAAAGGGCCAGACTCAAGCAGCAGGAGGTGCTGGAGATCAGGAAAAACCATGCTGAGATGTTGGATGGCAACAGGGGCAGCAGCAAGCCAGGACCTGAGGAGCAGAGTATCTATTCTATAGGACACCTGTTCCGACCTTTCCACGACCAGAAAATTCATGTTACGTCAGCTCTACTGATGCCATTTGAGCAGAAGCAACACGAAACAAATTTAAACCAAGGCCTATCACATTCAGAGACTTCTAATTTTAACTTCTGCACCCATGCCAATGACTTCACTCCTCTTTTCCCTTCCCTCCACCCTCACAAGTTAATTGCTCCCTTATAAACCCCAGCAGCCCGGGGACAGCACACACCTCAAGCCAGCAGATAATCTTGAACATCCACCTGGGACATTGCTGCAAAAGGCACCATCAGTCTCTGGCGAGCTAAGATGGATTTGTGCTGTCATCGGGCAGGTTCGTGCTCCAAGCTGAGAGGAGGGGCGCTTGATACGGTCATTGGCTTGTTTCGGAGCTCATCAAGGGGGAAACAGGAGCGAGGGGGGATCAAATAGTCCCATGGCACCAGTAAACGTTCAATGGCTGAAGGTCTTTGTTCCAGTCCTGTCTTCCTTAATAGGCTTGATGTTAAAAACAGTCTGCTCAACCTGTAGCAAAGCTCCCTAGTCAAAACCCCTAATTATTCATTAATTCTCAGATCTTTAATGTTTTAATCACCTAGCCAATTTACACAGGAAACCCTACAGCTCACCAGCTTTCATGGAGAGCTGCCCCATGGATGATACCAAATATCTGTCTAATGATGGGAAAAAATCAAGGGAACTGCCCATGCCCACGTGGCCGAGCTGTCGCTGCCAGGTCAGCCCACGAATCAGCCACATTTGAAAAACCATAAAACCCCACACAGATTTTATCTAGAGAGAAAGAAATACAGCAGCATCCTCAGCAAAGCCACTTGCATTGAAAGAAAGGGAAGAGCAAGGGGATGATGTGGTGGCTCTGGGTCTAAAAATCCACATTTGAGACTTCTGGGTAAATGATGCAGGTGGTGGGTGCCCAGCCTTGCGTACTGCGTTTCTCACAAGGAGGGCTGGATGCTGCAGCCACTGCAGTCTGTGACCATTGCCTGCAGCCCAGGCAGGCCGTCCAAGCAGTGACATGAAGGAAAGAAAGCCCTGCAGCCTTTAGAAGTGTTAAGGTTTAGTGTCCCTCCCAGGAGCCCTGGGGTCTTACAGCTCCAAAGGACCAGCTGGCAGAAGCTGGTGTCCAGGAAGCGCTTGGAGGACTAGGAAAGAGCAGAGGGGCATCTTCAGCAAAGCCTGCAAAAACAGTGCTAATTTACAGCTGCACTGCAGCCTGTGCCTCTAAACCATTCACAGATGTGTGTGGAAAACAGGCTCAGTGCCCCAGTGAGGGAAGGCTGCAATCAGCTCCGTGACATTTGCCCAAGCGCCAGCTTTCTGCTTCATTTTTTCCCACTTTCCCACAGTCCAGCTGAAAGCTCACAGAAGCCACTGTGAATTGGGCCAGAATGAGTCGGAAATGGTCATTAAAAATATGGGAAACCGAGAGATGAAGGGAGCCAGCTGGCAAGCACGTCCTGACAATCCTGCCGAAGCTGTCCCGGCTGCGCAGCAAAGAGCTGAGAACTAAGCAGAGGTGCCGGACGAGCCAGGGCCGGGAGCAGGGATCAGCTGTGGAAAGCAGAAAATAGCACAGCCGAGGTTTTAGGAGATAACCGCACAAAGATAAATGGACTGATGCACAGCCCTTTTTGTTTCTTAATGGGTCATACAAAAACTTTGAGATTTAGAAAGGAGTCTGGTACAAAAGGAAAAAACGGATGGATCATAGAAGTGCAAAGACCAAAATTAGCATCAAAAGGAGAAACCAAGCATAGGACTGACACAGCAACACCAGCACAGAGCCTGGCCAAAGCATTGAAGACATCCCCTTCACCACCAGGATGCAAACTGCAGCTGGCCATAAGGCTCAGACTCCCCCAGACCCATCAATGCATGAGCACAGAGCAGGACTCCTCCCAGCCTAACCTCAGCGGTCAGGGTCTGCTCCAAACCAAACATCAGGGTTCGCATCTCCACCAAAACACAAACAGAAATTCAAATGCTGCACTGAGTGCAACAGAATCTTGTTAAATCAGTTCTGTGCATACCTCGCCTTTTGCACAGGCAGGGTGGATGGCCGTCCAGACCCTTCCTGCCCATGTGCTGCTACGGGTCTGGAGATCTGGGCACGCATCCTGCTAGCTCACTGGTGCTCGGGACCATGCACGCTGTTCCTCACTTGGATGACAATGTGGCTAGGCACTGCTTTCTGTACCAGCACCTCCACTAACCAGCTCTGACATCTGTTCCCCGAGACAAAGGCCAGATTTGTGATGAATGCCTGATACCTTTTGTTCTAAGAAAGCCTGGAATAGATCACAAAAAGAGCTTATTCCCTTGGGTATAAAAGAATGCAAAGAACAGTGTGAAAGTGTCCTTCCTGAACATTATGCTAACATAAGTAGTGAGCAATCCATTTCTTGAAGCACCTAGGAGCTCAGTACTTCTACGTACAGGTTCAACACGGCACGCATTGTCACACGATGCTGCACGTTTCCGAGCTGCCTGATACCACCGGCATCTGCTGGTATCGCCGTCCATAAATCACATCTGAGACGTGCACCACAGAGCTGTGGTGGCTGCAAGTCCAGCAGCTTTGGCCTGCCTGCTTGCGAGCAGATAACACAAAGCTTCAGCAAAAGGCAGCGAGATGAATAACTGAGAATTATTAACACTTCCGCGCTGGTATCTGTGCTGGACAACACTGGTGCCAGGGCGGGTTCTGCTGGAGGAGAAATCACTGATGGAAATTGTAGGCGTTTTTTAATACAACCTTTTTATTTACTATAAATTCTAGTCCTAGAAAGTAGGGGAAAGAGCAATTTTTTTTTTTTTTTCCAGACTTCTTATCCCAAACACCCATTTCTAAGAACTGAATCAATCTTTTCAGCAGGATTAGGGGAGAGACTAAATACCCATGAGACAGCTTCCCTGGGAAAAAAAAAAAAAAAAAAAAAAAAAAAAAAAAAAAAAAAAAAAAAAGTAAAAACCAGCCAACAGCAGGACAGCTGTCTGGTGGCAAGAAACAGCAACCACCACTTCGCACCCATAGACTCATCCCAGCTAATGCAGGCACCGTGGCAGCACTGACCCCAAAATCTGTGGCAGAAGGGGGAGCACAGAAAACTCCAGTACACCCACGACCAGAACCAGGCTTTGGGCCCAGGCTTTAAAAAGCCCCAGCGACCGGCAGGTCCTGCCTCGAAATAGAAACCAAGGGGGGAAGGAAGGGCAGGCTGTCCTCCCTGCCTGTGCCTCATTCCTGATGGCTGCCAGCTGTGGTGGCTCTTCATAAACATCAGGCAACCACTCCAACCATGTTTCCCTGGTCTGGGAGGTCCATGGGTTGATCTTCACCTTTCTCTGTGCCCCCTACTAGCCACGATCCTCTCCTTTATACTCCTATCTGATTTATCCTCCGGGGGATAGAAAAGACCCTAACCCCAGCCCACGGCAGTGGCACCACCACCAGGACTGCTTATCATGCATGGCAGCCGGGGACCCCAACTGGAGAAGCCACGAGCTTCTCCCCATCCCATGCCATCATCTAAACACTTGGGAAATTTACAGGAAATATTGGGGGAAAACTTCTATTGAAATGAAAGGTTCTATCAAGAAGTTTCATTTCCTTCTAAAAACATTTGCAGAATTCATATTAAGTAGATAGGCTTTTTAAGTGGTATGTTTCCTTCAGAAATATAAGCAGAGCATTAAAAATTTACAAAAATTTATATCCTTCGTTTCTTCTTTTCCCTGACCATGTTTGCCACAGGAGGCTGCTCTGATTGCCGCTGTCCCCAGTGGCTGAAGCATTTTAACCCCCAACCAGCACACAGCACATCGCTGGCTGGAGCTGGCAGGACTCTGAAGGATCAGGAACGCCAGCAGCGCTCCAAACAGTGTAGGATAACCACCAGCCTCGCCACACGCGTGCTAAGCCTTTGAATTAATGATCTTTATTTGGAAACACAAACTGCTCTCGTGTCTGCCCCGCACAACGAATTGCTCGGCACTGACTCAGACCTCAGCCCACTACCAGCGGATTCCTGGACTGCTTTTTTTCAGATGTTGTAGTAGCAACTTTAAAGGGAATCAGCCTTATTTTGAGTCAGAATCAGGCCAAATGGCTGTTGGGTTTCTGACCAGAAGGAGCACATTTCTGTGGGAAGCATCAAAAGGAAGAGCACTGGCACACACGTACACCAGCCAGCCCAGCGTGGAAATGAAAGAGCCGCCACCCAAGCCTTTCTGTGTGTCAGAAAAATTAACATGAGCTTCGTCCCCATGAAAATGGGAAGCTAAGAAGACTGATTGAAACTAACCGTAACATCTACAGCCGCTGTAAAAGCTTATTATCCAGCAAATCTCATTCTTATCATATTTCATATGACATTGCGGGGTTATAATCTCGCCGGCTCTGTGACACGCTCCTGCTGGGTGACAGGAGAGGCGAGATCCTGCCGTGTTGGTCTCCAGACTGCACAGCCTCTGCACCTCTGGGTTTGCTGCCGGACCAGTTACCCTGACCCCACAAAGGGCAGATGTCGGAGGGGTTACCCCAACCCCACAAAGGGCAGATGTCCACAATTTTGGAGGAAGATGGAACATCTGCACCAGCAAGCCGAACACCCGAGCAGCACCTTTCTCCCCAGCACCCACAGGAGCCCTCCTTTGGATTTCACATCCCCAGCCTCAGTGCAGACAAAATGAGATTGGGGGGTCCTCAGATGGGGGCAGCTGCTTCGCCCAGCACACGGAGCCAGCCCCGCGCTCGGGGTGCAGCAATGTGACCCTCAGCCCCACCGCCTCCCCCAGCTGCAGCACAGATCTGCACACGAGCAGGCACTGGAGCTCTTGGAAAGATGCCCTCTTTCACTCAGTTTGATTTCATGGTGTGTGAGCTTTATCTGACTACCGAAGACACACAGTCGACACCAGGTCGGAGCTGATAAGTAGATCTGGCACGCTAATTGCGCTGTTTAATTTATGGCAGGAACGGGTTCTTCTGTTGGCTCCAGCACTGCACATCGGTGACATCCCCACCAGCTGTCCCCAGGCCCTCCCATATGAGGGGACCCTGCTTGCCAGCCCTCTGCCTTTCTTTGGATGGCCAAAACCAAGTCAGCACCTAACCAAGTATCTGTGTCTCAGCCTGCTCCTTCTCTTTAAAAGGCATACACAACACTGCATAAAGCATCCCAAGCCTTTCCTTACCACCAGCCTATCCAGAGCAACTCAGACTGGTCGGCTTGCTCAGATAAATGTTTGTCCCAAAAATGCATCCATCAGAATAACTTCCCAGCACTGAGGGATGAAGCTCTCTAGCTATAACAAAGAGAACAGAGTCTAAAATAAAATACACGGAAGAAATAACAATACTGAACAGCAAGGCAATACTCTGCTGCAGAGCCACAGCCAGCCAACTCATCCCTTGCTCTCACTCCTCACAGGTGCATTTCTGAGCTTTTTGTATCATTAAATTCGCCGCCACCTTTCAGCTTACAGTGAACTGTCTACTCTTTGCACGGCGGAAACGCTGCAGAGTCCTAGGAGAAGGCACAGCAAAACGAGCAGCATTCCGCCCCCCCAACCCACCTGCAACCTACTTTCCTGTCTGCAATCCCTGAGCCGGGCTCCAGGGAGAAGACAGGGAGAGAAGCATCTGTAGACACGCACTCCTCTGCTACAGCGAGACATCAGCAGCTGAGCAGCGTGCACCACTCAAACAAAAATGAGGTTTTGTGGAGCAGGGAGAGCTGAGGGCTGGCATCTGCCCAGGACAAAGGAATATATTCGGGTTACAACCAGGCAATTGCTCAAATAAGTCCTTGCTGCCTCTAAGCAGGAAAGACATCAACATACCACAGCATGTAGTATAAAAGGAAGCTCATTCGCAATAAGCCATGACAGCTGGCAGGAAAATGCACATGTCCAAACCATTTTACCGAGCTCACACTGGGAAAACCGAGCACAGAGGAGATAAAACCATCCTGCACTTCATCGTGGCTGGAAAGTAGGTCATACCTTGAGTCTGCCACATTAACATTACAAAGGAGAGATGGCATCTTTCTGTCCTTGGAAGTGGGCATCGAGAGAATTTTGTTCCTGGCACCAGAAGATGTGGGGAGCAGCAGCCGGGAGCCCAGAGCACCTTCCTGGAGCTGCCCGGTGCCACACGTCCCCCCCTACGGCCTCTTGTGCATGGGCAAGCGATGGAGGGGTCGGCATCAGGAGCAAACAAGACTCTTTAAGAGCACAGGGGAAAGTTGGGTTTACAAAATGTTCCCAAAAAAATGCTTTTTTATTGTATTGGCAGAGGAAAAAAAAATCATGACATGAAACATTGTTTGGGATCATTTGTTCCATTTGTCACATTCTAAAATGACCTATGCTGACTTTTAACATGTTTTCCTTTTTAGCAAAAGCAATTCACGTCAGGTCTGAAAATATTTTAGACTTGATTTAAAGCTGCCATTTCCCTGAAAAATACAAAAACCTCAAATCCTGTGTGCATGAAAAACATCACCCAAATAGTCACCACGTCTCTCTGCTCCGCCAGAACGTTGGGAGGAGCGTGACCGTGCTCCCCACTAGCTGCCGGACCAAAACTGGGCAAAGGGCAGAGGACAGCAGGGAGGTGGACAAGGGACGTGCTTTTTCTGCCAGGTGGGCTAGCAGGGCAGCACAGACACTGCAGGAGGTGAGAGGTCTGGGTCACTAAAAGTGCGTCTCAGCCCTGCTTGATTACAGGGCCCACCCAAAGCCTCCTTGCCAGGCTGCCCAGGGAGCGGGGACAAAATCGGCATTATTAGGGACCAGAACTGCACCACCCCTAGTTTGTTCGTGAGCTGAGCAGAAAACGGCATCACTGTTAAGTTACACTGGTGTCTAACATCAAAAGGAGAAAATAAATAAATAATCTAAGGTTCAGAACAGAGCTCAGCCTGTCCTCCGGGGGTGCTGAACTGCTGCTGCCAGAGCAGGCACCAGAGGGAGGGGGAGCAGCAGCTGATGAGAGGCAGGTATAAAAGGGAAGGAAAAGCATTCAGCAACACTGTGCCCACCAGTCAGGATGGGAAGGAGATCTTTGTATCAGGTTATTGTCTTCTGGACCTTTTTACACCTCGGGCTTTCCTTCTCCACAGAGCCCCATCGGAGCCACGCTGCAGTTTCTCAGTGGTAGGTGTGGAGCAGACCTCCCTCTGCGTCCAGCCCCTCCACCTCTCACCGCCAGGCATCATCACCTCCCTGAACCGATCCACTTCTGAACACCAAGTCCCAGAACAAGGAGCTGGCTGATCTTCAATGCTGTTTGAAGCAACAGCCATGTTTCTCTGCTCTGCCACGGTGAGGTCCTGCCCCTGGCCGCACTCCTCAGTGCTGCTGTGAAGTAATAACACAGCACTTCGCTGCACCACTCTGTGCTGTGACAGTCTAGAGATGGGCAAAGAGATCTAGAGATAATGAGCAAAGATAAACAGGCCATGCAAAGTGATAGCCAAGAATATTCACATAATAAAATGAGGGGTTAAAAAGCAGAGAGTTAAGTAGTTGCTTCCAGATGTGCACGCATTTCGTGCCTTCCCTCCAGCACTCAGCCAGCTAAGCCTCACTGGCACAGCCACATGGATGAGAACCAGCAGAAAGACATCAGCAGCATCATTCACACCTGGGTGTACTCATTCACTTGGCCAATTCGATGCCCAAAACACCCCATGATTCACCAAGCCATTCTAGCAAGAAAGCCTGATCAGAATTTCAACTGTTCTTATTTCCCCCCCCCCACAACATAACAAAATAGTGCCAAACAGCGGGTCCCTGCTGCCACCAGCGCATCATTGCACCTTGCCTGCCCCGACTCTAAATGCCTTCACCCTCCCTGTACATGCACACTGCGTCCAAGCAGAAACACTCAGGCCATGTTGCTCTTTGTATGGTGTAAAAGATGAACCTGATAAGCCACCGAAACATCAGATGGAGTCGGGGGTGTACGAGCACCCACCGCTCGCTGGTGCTTCCCTACAGACACGTCCAGACACTGGCTCTCCAACTTGCTCCTACAGCCAGGAAAATCCTGTGCCATGGAGGCACAGCCTGGCTCCATCTGCCTGCCTGGGGGAGCTGACTTCATGACTCGGCTTTGGCACAGTGCTCAGGACGTCCAGTTTGACGATTGCTAGCAGAGCTTTGAGTTTCTCTGTTAATTACTGAAACAGCAGGTGGGAGCTGACACCGAACTCCAGGGAGGTCAGGACAGGACCCGGGTGTATGGTTGTTCCCCAGGTGTGTGTTGAACGTCCCAGACCTCTGTTCAGGGCTGCAGGCAGCCATCACCACATTACACCACCACGTTACACCCCTAGGGACAGCGCTGGCTCCCTCCTCACCTGTGCCTGCTGCCCTGAGCCTTCCAAGGGAACTTAGCTTGAATCAAGCTGGGAGACGGTGGAGCTGAATTCAGCCAGACTGCAAGAAAATCACACCCCATGCATCTCTGGTCAAATTCACAGGGTCCTCTGAAAACCCATTGCTTGGAGAAGGACAGAGCTGTAAGGTTTATTCTCCTTGGGGGCTGGCTGGACGGCCTGTCCCCAACCGTTCTCCCACCAGGGTGTCACACACGGTCACGATGCCCTTCGCCACCCAAGCCTCTGGTCTCTCAGGGAGGTTTTGCTTATGAACGCTCTGAACAAGCACAGCTGCGTGTGTTCCTCATACACCTCCCATCCAAACCCGCTGCCTCAAAGGACGTGAGGGTTTTCCACCCTGCAGCAGACGCCCCTTGCTCAGAGCTGTAGCACTGCCAGCAGTCACGCTCTGGAAATAAGTAGTCGGGCCCAAAATTCACAGGGATAGATTGAAAGTCCTAAGACCATTTAAAAAGTAACAATAATAGGGCTATTTGCCTTGATTTCTTTGTGAGCAGCCGGGGTCATGTTTTCAAGCTTTAATCTAACAGCCATGAAAAAATGTGCACTTCCAAATGAAAGCTGAAACTCTCCTCTGTCACAGGTCTCTGTAAGATGGGGATTCATGTAAGGCAATGGAGATCAAAAGACTTGTAACATAATAGCTCTTCCTTAATGCACACCTCATTGCCACTCCTGAAAGATACTAATCTCCGTCTTTCTTAGAAATCTTTATTTATTTATTTATTTTTGGCCAGAACTATCACAGCAAACATGTAGTGTTGTTCTAAGGAAAACACAGTTTGCCAAGACATCTAAAATATTGTGTATTCCCTCCATCTGCTTCTCCTAAATAAATCCGGGGTCTTATCTAATATAATGAGTAGATGTTGGCAATAATTGCATAGCCATCTGTACCGAGCTTTAAACCTGTTGCAAGCTGGGCTGTGGACACGAGAAAGTCAGAATTTATTCCTTCCATACTGCAAACAGAAATCGTAACTTCCCCCCTTCTGTTTTTTTGGATAATTTAGCTATATCAGCTCATATGTTTGGTGCCTGGGGAGTGGTATTTCATAGCTGTGACAGATAAATCCCCTTTTTTCCCTATCTTGCATAGATAAGCTCAAATTTTGCAGCTGACAAGGTTCAGAGCAGTCCCAGGTGAGCAGTTTGCAGCCCAGCAGCCTTGAAGAGCAATTCCTGCCCAGCTTGGTGCAAGCACAACGCGATACGTTCCAGCAGCGACTGCACAACCCCAGTGCTCTGCCTCCATCTGAGCCCTGAGGGGAGGGACCAGTCCCAAGGAGACTGCCCCAGAAACATTTGTGCTTAATTGGGAAGGCCCTTCTGGCTGCACCCAGCTGCTTGCATCACTGCGTGCAAGTCACCATCACCCAGATTTGCTGGGGAATTACTGATGTGATTGTTCCCACTCAAGCTGAACCCGCAGCAATTGAGGAGATCAGACAAGTCTTTTTTTAACCTTCTGCTACTGAGTCTACAGGAGCTACCACACCAGCTCCTTGCTGGCAAAGCTGCAGAAACAGGAATTTCCTGGCAGGGTACAAGGCCACACTGCAGAGCAGGAGTCACCACGGGGGCTTGTGGCAGGTCCCAGCCCTGGGGATGCTGCGGCCACGTTCACTCAACTGCTGAGCTCCCTCTGGATGCACGCAGTCCCGCACCAACAGCTGGGCATGCAACACTCAAAGCCAGGCCCCAGGTTCTTACACAGAGGGAGGATGGACATGAAATCCCATCAGCTTTTTCTGGATGTTGAACAAGGCACTAGGAAGCAGGAGCCACGCTACTATTTTGGCTGCATTCTGCCCTATATCAAACAAGATCCTGACTCCATCACCTCTCCCACCTGACCATAGCTGAGTCTGTCCCCTGCCACGGGCAGCAAGAGGAGGACATCAGATTTAGTTTACACTCTGTAGGCCATAACTGAAGGCTTCTGTAAGAGAGGAGTGCTCATATATTTGCTCAAGAGTTAAAAACCCCAAGATCCTTGGATATGAAGAACTGGAGAAAAGACAACCTGCTGCCAGTGCAATCTAATCAGCTGGATGCACCCAGGTATGCACTGGTCTGGCAGAAGAGGAGAGAGCAGAGCTGCTGCCATGCCCGGTGTGCTCAGTAGGCAACACTAAGTGACTGCAGGAATCCCCACCGGCGCCAATACGTGCTGTGCCTCTCTACGAGCATTCGTGTGCCAGTCCTGCTTTCCACCTCCTCCGCTCCACACTGCGGTCACCTACTCTCTGCCCATTTTCCCCATCCCTTCTCACCCACCCCAGCACGCTGACCCCGTCCCAGGATGAGCACGATCCCCCTGAGGGCCACCAGCCAGTGACACGAGCAGCAGCAGGGCCAGGCTGCCCTGAGCGGAGCCGGCAGGACCTCAGAGGCCAGAGCAATGTCACTGATGCAGAGAAGTGACATCTTTATATCAGGAGAGGGGAATGTGCTTAAATTAATTGGCAGTTCAGATAACGGAGGCTTTTGCTCTCCGCTGGGCTGTTAAGAATGCGGGAATTGCTGCAGATAAAAGTCTGGCAGCATTTTCATCATAAGCTCAATGTCTCTGGGCTGTATAACCCAGCCATTAAATAATATATGCTCTGGGCTGAAACTTGACATAGAAGGCCCCAGCGCAGCAGCAAATGTTTGTGTTTTCCAAATTTCCAGAGCAGGCTCCCTGGGCCCGCTGGGGAGTTACAAGCTGGCAGAGCAGAGATGGAAGTCGCGGTTTTCCAGGCGAGGCTGTGCTTGCACACATCTTTGTGGGTTTGGGGCTTTTGTTCCATTGCAGTGGCCACACAGGCAAGCTTGACTGCGTGTTGCAGCTCCGTGAAACAAAAGCAGGAGCATCTGGCGGGGAAGACTGGGTGTTCGTCGGTGCTGCTGTTTTGCTGCAGTGAGTTACCCCGTGACACGAAGGCAGACCTGAATTATGGGGTAGGAGAGAGAGGTCTGGGGGGGATTTCTGAGCTGCAGAAGAGGCAAGAAGCGTCCTGCAGTCCACCGCAGCTTTCTGACAAGGCAGCGCATGAGAATATAGCACAGAGGGCTTTGGGATGTAGGCCAGCGGCATCAGATGCTTTTTGTTGATCCAGCCTATTGCTGTGAAATGATCCAGAAATCCCTCCTAGCTTTTCAGCACCAGAGTTAAGCGTCCAGTTAGGAGCTAAATCACCTCTGCAGCCAATGGAGAAGAGCACAAGCAGAGAAAAAGAAACCAAAAGCAGCACTGGAGATCTCTGGCATCTGAAATGCATGGCTCAGGTTCACCAAGGAGCAGCAAGAGCGGCTTTAACATCTGACCCGAGTTTAGTCATCAACAAGACAAGTCACTGCTTCATACTGTGCTCCTCTTTTCTCATTATAATACACCTCTCGTGCCTAACTGGGATTTTAGGAAGGGGATGTTCCTCATTTGACTGAGGTTTCAATCTCAGGGCACCCGCAGGACCCAGCTCTCTCTCTGGGACCCAGCCCCAGCTCCTCTTCAGCTCACAACACCCACCTCCATTAAACCACCCAGCTCACTGCTGAGCAGGAAAAAAGCCCCAGAAATGCAGCTCCGAGGCTGCACCCAGCTTGCAGGGAGCAGACCGGCGTCCAGACAGCGCTGAGCTCTGAGCAGGAAGGTGCGGGGAGGACACAGCACGGTTCCAGAGTAAGCGTTTCTGACACTTGCTTAGTCATCGCCTTCCCTCCTGCCTGGTACGAGTGATTCCTGCCTCCTGTAGCCCTGGAAACAGCAGGAGGAGGCAGCTCCAGATGCGTACGTGGCAGCTCCAGGCATGGGCTGTCACCGCGAGGTGTTGGGGGGGGACCTGGGATGTGTCACCCCTGCCCTGGTCCTCGCTGCCACTGAGGGGACCCCGCGAAAGATCTCTGGGTAGGGCCAGGGACAACCTGTAAAAGCTCTGGAAACTTTTCTCCATCCTTTAACTCAGGAAGGTGACACCACAGCCGGGGCTGAGCGCTGTAGCACTCCCCAGCACCAGCAAAGAAACTGTAATTGAAAAGTTTCAGCTAAAATCTGGGTGCAGATAACTATCAGAAACCTCCTCCCACATCACTGCTGAAGGACTCCGAGGGGTCATTTATGGTTTTAGACTCTACACAGCATTTCAGAATAGCTTTTTAATTATTCTGAATAATTAAAACCACAGAAGGAGACAATCCAGCATGTCCCTAAGCCTCATACCTCATCCCGGTCAGCCCATACGAGATGACATAACCCAACGCGGGGTCTCCTTACTACATGGTACATCAGCTGCAAAATTCCATTCTGCAAGCTGTTAGTGAGGATGAACAGGAGAGGAAGAAAAGATGAATAGGAGAGGAAGAAAACCGGCATGCCAAACAGAGCAGATAGGGCCCCTGGGACCTCTGGCAGTCCATCTTCCCACAGCAAGCAAGGAATGATTTTGTTTGGTAATTCCTGCATCAAATCTCAGGGATGAAGCTGGAGCATCAGCTCCAGGAAAACCAGCGAGGATGAGGGCAGGGTCGGTCATTCTGCTTGTTGCCAGAGAGCAACAACCCCCCTCTGACCTCCTGCAGGGTGTCAGGTCCACGCCGCAAACCATCCTTCGCAAGGAGGAACCCAGCTCCTCCTCAGAGCCCCTGGCAAGCGATCCTCAGGAGAGGGGGCACGGCCCGGGGGGCTGCCACCACAGCTCTGCCACCCGCCTGCCCCGAGCTGTGTCTGTCCTTCTCTGCCCCCTGCCCCAACCACAATTCTGCTCCCGCAGCTCGGGGCTTGGAGCCTCGGAGGAGAAAGCAGCCTCCTGCAAGGTTTCACGATTTGTTCCCCCTGGGTATTTTTTCTTTCCTCCTCCTCCACCAGCCTCTCTGAAGGTGCCACAATTTCTGGGCTGTGCAATAGAAGGGAGCATCGCTGTGTGTTATCGCAAACCCCACCGCGCCTCAGAGACCTGCACAACCAGGGCCAGCGGGATGAAACACATCCGTGGCAGGTGTGTGGAGACACCAACAGCAAGGAGGACTCAAAAAACAACTCAAGTCCTACTTTGATCAGTGCCCCAACTTGTTTGGGGAACTTCAGCAGCTTGATCTGCTTTCCTCCTGCCCCAGTTGTTTTCTCCAGCATCCCTGGACCAGCCCACAGCCCTGGCCAGGTGCTGCCAGCAGCTCTGCAGAGCTCCAGCACCCAGCACAACGGCATCACCGCCTCCTCTCAGGGCTCTCAGCGCTACCTCAGTTAAGAAACAGCAGAAGAAAGCACAAAACACCGCATTGTGTAACTCCTACACTAAAACCAGCCCCAGCAAAATGCAAATAGGTGGCATCTTAGTGGCAATAATTCAAGCAAATCAAGAGGTATTGCTAGTGCTTAGAAAAGGCACTCAGCAAAGAAGGTTCTTGAGATGAAAAATACCTTTCTTTCCACCCCAAAAAAAAATGTTTGTTTTTAGAGAAACATCAATTTCAGTTTTCCAGTGGGAAATAACAAAACATTTTGGTTTCATTTTTACTTCAAATATGACTTTAGATTTTATTTTTATTTGGTTGTCTTTAACTGCAATGACATTGTAAAGCTGGCTGAAAGCAGACATCTTCACTGAAAATCTGGTTGAAACCTCCCGGGGGGAAGCTCTGCCTTTTGAAACAAAACTTTGGAAGCCAGGAATTTCTCTCTGCTTTTTCTCACTGGGGAAAAAATCTGGATTTCTGAGCAGCCATCCTGCGCCCCTGGAGAGAGTCTGCCCTCACCTGGGTCAATTCAACCCTTCCCCCTGGGACATGGTGGGTTTCAAGCATCGGAGATGGAAGCAGAGGTTTGTTTCTCCTCAGTTCTGATTTTGCTTTCAGAGCTGCGTGTGCCTGAAGCCTTCATGTATTGCCACCATCCCAACTCAGTTTCTCAGGGCTGAGGAGGACTAAAGGAAAGCCACTCACCTTTCCAGCTGCTGGTGGCTTAGAACTGATTATACTTTGATATTTATACAGCAGTGCCAGTTGCCACAGATGTCTTCAATAGACCACGCTCTAGACAGGCAAGGTAACTCCTTTGGTTCCCTGCAACTCATTGAGAGGCACTGGATTTACGTTGTCTCTTTCCTTTCGTTGTCATAGTCCCCAGCAGCCTGACACAGCATGGAGGCGAGGGCAGGAAAGCTCAAACACAAATCTAGGTTGCAGAGGAAAGCACGGATTCAAAGTGGGCTTCACACCATCAGATCAAGGTGAGGTGTGAACGCAACACTGGGGGTGAGCAAGAACCACTTCAGAAGGAGCGGACGTGGCAAGAGGCATCCTCCTCCTGGAGGGCAAGTCCGGGGACTGTGCAGGATGCAGGTCTCCAAAGTTTCCAGTGAAAGAGAACAAGCGAGGTTGTGGGAGGAGGAGAAAAGCAGGGGAGCAAAGAGGGAGGCTGAGGATGCCAAGCAACATCAATTGCATGGCTTTGCCAAGAGCACAGGTGGAGCTGGAGCAATAAAGCTTGCATATAACAAAGTTTGTACGTCTCTAACCAAGCCTGTAAGTTTTGATCACATCTTCTGTAGCTCTTGTACAGCCTGAGACAAGCGTGGTTCGGTCACCCCTTCCACTGCAACCGTTGCAGGGCTGCAGGTCACAGCCAATGTGGAGCTGTGCTGTCCCACCACGCTCCATGCAGCTCCGTGACCCCTGACAGAAGCAGCGCTGATGCACACAGCCTGGGCACTGCTGACCTGGCCCTCAGCACCTCACACACCTCCGCCTGAGCCAGGCGCTCCCCCTCACATCCCCACATCCCTCCCCGTATGACACCAATCTCATCTGCCAGGATCCTCCCCACCTGGTCCCCAACGCCTCCCAGATCTGAGCTCAGGCTCTGCCACAGCTTACAAACGGTGAACCCAAAACAAGGAGAAAGCTGAGGCCACCAAATTAATTATGCTGGCTGGCCCTGGAGCATGTTTTTAACTCCCCTACACAGAAGAGAGAGGCCGGGCCTGTGCATGCAGCCACAGCAAGCCCCTGGCAGGCACAGCTCAGTGCCAGAGCTTGGCTTGCGCCTTTCCCCTTTCCCTGCCCAGCTGCAGGACAGAAGACTTCTTTCTGCTTTCCATTCTCCTCTTGTTCCAGTTTTCTCCCTTGTTAAATGAATGAGACAGCAGAATTTTAATGCCTCTTACATTCCGCGAAAGGTAACAGCGAATGGTACCGCTCTGACCTTCCCAGCACTTCCACGTGCGGCTGCCCAGGACGGCTCTGCCCTCCCATGCCCACCACGAAGGGTGGTGGCTGCTGAGGGCACCACTGCACTCAGAGTAAAACAGCAACAGGAAGGACTGAAAAAACACCTTCTCCATAGGGTCAGCCCCTTCTATAGGAACAGCCCAGCTGCCCAAGGGGCAGAGGATGGGAAGCAGGCGCTGCCACCAGCCCCTAACACGTGTCCCAATATCAGGCTGGTGGGCACGGCAGCACGGCATCACGGTGGGCAGCAGCGCAGCTTCATGGAAGAAGGTGATGGAAAAGCACTTTTGTGCTGTGGGAAGAGGGCAGCTAGCTCTTCCTGAGCACAGAAACAGATTTTCTTGGTCTCACCAGCCAGGGAATGAAGACGCAGTGGAGCCCTGTGCCTTACTCAGCACCGCAAACACCAGTGAAGCCCCAGACCCATCACTCCCGGCTGTTACCTGGCCAGGAGGGGGACACGGAGCCCTGCCTTCTGCCCTCCCAGGGATTTACCTCCCTCCCCTGTCCCTGCAGCTCCAGCAGTCACAGAAGGAGCTGCCCAGAGAGCAGCACCAGCAGACAGGGACACACAATGGCCTCGTGGGGAAACTGCTGATTGCAGCCAGAGCAGCCCCTCTGCGCTCTGATTCACACCGGCCACAGACGGGACCATCTCCAAGCACAAACTCCCATGCAGGACGGCATATCTTCCTCCAAGCCTCCTCAACACAGCCCAAAGGGCTCCTCCTCCTCCTGCTCCTCCCTATTCCGAAATCGCCCCCTTCGCCAAGCGTTGAACCTGAAATCCCCTCTAACAAACTCCTTCCACTGCGGGGAGAAAACAGCTCTGGCTGCCACAGGCAAGCAATAACCTAGTAAATTTTAATCTTTGCCTGTTATTGTATTACCACTAGAAGTACACGGATTGAGATAAAAGGCTCACCAGCCCAACCATAATTATATTAAAAAGGTAATTATCTCCTCTTCCACCCGACTTTGTGCTTTCCTTCTGTAACGAAGTTTCCAGCTAATGTTTGCAGCGACAGGGCCAGCCGCCACGAAATCACAGGGAGATGTAAAAGCTAATTGACTGTTTAGAGCATGAGAAACAGCGGATCAAGGCTGCAGAGAAAAGAAAGGAGCTGGGGAGCCCTGCGCCAGGAGCACACCAGAGCTCCTGACTGCTGCTGATGCCCTGCCATAAAATATACTAAGAGCATATTTTAAAAAAAGACATTTCCACCTTTCAGTTCTGCTGATTTATGTGCTGAGGAGAGCAGCTGCTCTCCCATCCTCACCAAACCAGCTCACCGTGGTGCTGGCTGTAGTGGGCAGGTTACAAGCGAAAAAGGAAACTGAGTCACAGAGAGGGAATTCAGGGCATCCTGCAGGTGCCCCGAGCCCCCAGCCCACGTGCAACTCCACCCAAATGCACTCTCTGCATCAATTTGGGCCACAGCTGCCTCTGTCCTCACTCCTGTTTCTAAGCATGGAAGCGCCACGAGGAGTCTTCTCCAGCAGACAAGAAGTTTTCTGGGACCGAGCGAGCTAAACATAGTTCTGCGCAAGCAAAGGTTGTACGGCTCGCAACACCAAGATGTTGGCTGGCATGTGTTGGAGCTATTGTTTCACAGAGGTTTCTTTGTGCTATGTACTATTACTGAGCAGAATAAAATTGCCGTTTAAGATGTTTAATTGTACTAATTATAATCTTTTGGGGAACATTTTGAAAAATTACTGTTTTGTACCAACGCGTAACTGACCATATGCTGCCCTCTATGGTATTGCCCCCAGCCTTTCTTCTGGCTTTCCCAATTACAAGGTAGGACAGATCTTTGCAAACTCCCAGCAGGATCGGTTCTCACCCAACACAGCAGCTTGGGTTGTTTGTCTGATGCCAATGCAAACGAGGATCTTAATTTCCTAAATGATAAGTGATGCCCTAATGACTTGGAAAAGTATCCTAAAAAGCCAAAAGTCAAACCACTTTTCAGCTAAAGTTTCTCAATGGCAAAATTTGCATTGATTTTGCTAGGACTGGAAGTTTGGTGTCTTTGGGCCACTGCTCCCCACTCCCAGTGCTTCCCTTTTTAAGGTGGCCCTAAACTGTCCCAGGACTTTGGTCCCAGCCCTCATAAACTGTTCAACACCTCCAGATGCAACAGAAGAAGCAGCATGGACACTGGCCTCCAGCTCCACCAGTACTCTGCTGGGCACCAGCAGACCACCCTCCTCCATCTCTTCCCACTCAATAGTTCTCATGACCTACCCTGCAGCACAGGGTTTTGTTTTCCCCTGGTGCTCTCAAATACTCAGCTCTTCAGACTGCAATGTCCATGCACCGCAGTGATACCCAGAGGTCTCACAGTGTCAGAGATGGTCTGTGCTGGGCATCACCCCCTGAACTCTGCAAGGATGTGCCATCCCAAACAGCTCACAGCATCCTCCCCACACACCGACAACCTTCCCCAGGACTCCTGATGTAGCAAAGGGACACTTGGAGGAGCTTCTGCTCCCCAGTGCACAATTGTGTGAAAACTGCTGGTTTGAAGCAGCATCACCAGAGCAGGGCAGGGGATAGAGGACGATCGCATCACGGGAGGATGCAGCAGGGAGTGAGCACCTGCCGCGTCCCACACCTGCCCTTCCCACAGCATCTCCTGACAGCGCACAGCTCCAGTGACATTTTACAGCTTTGCAGGATGCGATTCCCAAAACCCAGCCAGCCAGTTCTAGAAACTGCCTTGAAAGGAGCCTGCCACCAGATGTTCATAGAGATGGGGCAACTGGGAGAGGAGATTTGGCTGGAGATGATTTTATTCTTTTTTATTATTATTATTAGGTTTAAAACTTCCAGCCTGTAAACAGCTCTTCCCAGGTAGTTGCTGGGTGCAGCTGGATGAATCTGGATGCAGCAGAGAGGAAGAAGTTAAAGCAGATAAAATCAGTTGTGCAATCCAATGCCATGTTCTTCCAACGCAGCAGTTTAGAGACCCCATGTGCTTACAGAAATACCACTCTAATCCCTCATTTATCTAGGGATCTGTCCCACTCATCATTTCCAGGGGGCACCGGCAGTGGTGCAGGAATAGCAGAACAGCAGAATTGATTTGCTTCTCGTTCAGGCAATGCAGACCCCACGGGGCCCCAGCCAGCTCCAGCCTCCCCGCCAGCACAAGCTCATTGAGCTCTGCACTGACACCAGAGCCAGGGCCAGACATGCGAAAGGCCCAGGGCTACAGAGCTGAGCTGACTTCATCTGGTTACAAATGTACGCATTAAATTGCTTCTGTGTGAATCCTTATCCCCCACTCGATACCTCAGGAAAAGCCACGACAGAGTCAGAACCTCTCTGCAGCACAGCCAGTGTGAGTACCTCAACCACAACCACACAATGAGCAATTTTGGAAGAGCCCACCACTGGCCCTGAAAGATGCTGCCCTCCATGGTCCCACCCCAATGACAGATTGGCTTTCCTTGCCGCATCCAACCTCCACGTAGGGGGCAAGGTCAGCAAATCCTCCTCCGCAGCTCAGCCTGCAGGTCACCGGGCTCCAGCATTCGCCTGCAGCCTGGATAATTGACTCATCTGTAGGCTTTCATCTCCTCCCTGGGCTGGGAAGATTAAGTCAAATTGCACCTTCAAAATTCAAGCTACCTCTTGCCACCCTTGCCAGTCAATAAATCCCTACCACCCTCACCCTGTGGTTTTCAGCACAGCAATGAAAAGATCAGGCCAAAGCACTTGTGGAAACGTCCCTCTCATCTGTCACACAGCTTGCTCTGAAACATGAGCATCCTTTAACCTGCCTTTACTTATTTATTCACGCAGGAGAGGGAGAAAAACATCCCAGACTAGCCTGTATCAGCAATTAGGAGCATGAAGTATCTGGCAAGAGGAGCTTTATAATTAGAGCTTTGCCTTGTCCTTCTCTTCTCTCCCTGCCAAAAAGAAATCACTGAAACCTTTTACCTCCCCACCAGCACCGCTGGCAGAGGAGGAGATGTGGGCTATGGAAGCAGAGGCAGTTTCTACTAGCAAGTGCCAGGAGGACAGAGGGTGGGGAAGGCGGATTTCTCAGCCCCTGTTGATCTCACGTCCCTGTTCCACAATCAGAGCAGACATGGGGATTAAGGTGGGTGATTTTCCTGCTGGAAGATCTGAATGTCAGCCTTTTATGAATATGAGCAGCACCTGGATGTTTCAGCCTGTGAGCTGTCAGCAGGTGATTCCCAGCTTAGTGAAGACATTCAGATGCTCAGAACTCATGAGACAACCAGCTGCCTCACTCCCTTGACTGAAAAATGTGCTCTTCCCATGCCCTAATGCACCAGCGCTGGCCCTCAGGATATTCCCCCCTTCCCACTGCCTTCAGACCACTCACATACACTCACCACACGTGTCCACCCTACACAGGGTACCGCAGTGCCCCCCAGCCCCTCTGAAAAGTGACCCCAAACCAGTCCCACCAGCATCAGCAGCCTGCCTGCACTCTGCACCTGCAGTCAGTGTCCATATAACAGACAAGCCTTTTTTTCACACACCTGGCCATTGCCAGCTTGCTCCACGTCAGCTCTCTCTCTTTTAATTCTTAAATCATAAGCTGCATATCTCCAGTACTCTGGTGTTTTATACTCTTAGGCTAGAATAAATACATTTTCCCTAACTTCTATTTATTAACAAGATTGGTCCCTTACAGCCAGAGCCTAGTGGATGACTGCTGCTGAGAATAAAATAACCGAATACAGTGCAAACCTCCAAATGTCCTGAGAGCCGAACACAGCAGAAGACAGCTGTGTAGTAGAGCTCTGCCACCCTGGGCCACCTGTACTAACATCTTCTGGGCCAGGCCAGCACCTTCAGACCGTCCTAGCTCCCATGTCCCAGGAACATGGTGGCCAGGGCCACCCCCTCTCCACGTTTTTTTGTTTGTTTGTTTGTTGTTTTACTGCAGCCTGATGAATTTGCAAGGCTTCAGCCTTTCTCTTGCACTGCCAAGCCAAAAACAAAATGCACTGCCAAAAACATGGGAGAAGGCAAAGGGAATGGACACAGCTCTGGGTTCAGCTTGTCCTGCTTTTGCACCTACACACACAGAAGAGACCAGCTCTGCAACGAGTCACCCTAGACCCAAGAGACCTCTTTTGCCCTCTAGGAAGTATCCAGAAAGAAGGCAATGTGTGTGCTACCGAAATCTGAAAGAGCCCCAGCCAACCCAAGGCCACAAGGGCACGGAATGGTCCCTGCCCATAGGGCATGGCAGGAGATGGGACTTCTCTCCATGGAGCAGCCGCAGTGGGCCTGAGGGACACCACAGAGCTCCCCAGGGGCTGGTGACCCGGTAAACGTGGGCCACCAAACTGCAAACTCCTTCCTTTTGGGTCTGAAGGACAGCACTGGCATGGAGTGGGTACAGAGCGGCTGCTGGGGCTTAGCAGGCAGCAAAACCCAGCCCCTGGCACAGGGAAGGCCCCGAGCTCAGACACAGCACCAGGGCTCCTCGGGGCAGAGACCGTCACTCCCAGGACTCATTTCCCCTCCCCCTCCAGACCCCCAAAGCTCACCGTTTAAGCCAGTCCTTCAGGCTCCCCGTCCTGTCTCACCACGGAGAGAAGCCCCTGGAGCATGGATGCCTCCCCCAGACTTCAGCAGCAGACTTGGAAATGAGAAACCTGCTCCCCGCCCCATGCCCAGACAGCACCCGGTGGCCTCCCACAACCAAGGCAGCACCAGCAGTAACAAACAGCAGTGGTTTATGCAGCAGAAAAGCTGAGGACGGCTGTGCTCAGGGTTTTGCTCAAAGACTTGCAAGGCAGAGGGCCTTACACTGAGTGAGGCTGGCTCCACGTCCCACGGCAGGCATTTCCATCAGGACCCACGTGCTGCTCTCCCCAGCTCAGGGCCACAAGTGCCAGTGCCCCTTATTTATTATATTAGTCCAGTTTGAGCCACTGCCTTTGCTATACGGCTCTGCATGGCTTCCACCTCCAGATATTGATGGAGTTTAACGAGGACAAGCTGATGCCCGCACACATTTCACTTCCACACCACACGTAGCAGGAGGCCCCTGGGCTTGGCAGGGACCTGCTCACCACAAGGAGCCGAGCCCACTGCCCTCCCCAGCCACCACATGTCCTTCCCCCCCTGAAGCATGGACAGGGGATCCCCCAGGACCTTTCATCTTCACCTGAACTTGCAAGAAACAATTTGAGGAAAGGCAGATGGGCATTGCCGTCTCTTCCAAATGACCATAAGCATTTCAAAGACTGCCCCATAGCTGCCATTTCCCTTCTTTGTCAGGGGAAATCTCTAAATGTGTCCCCTCAGGCTGCTGTTCCCCCTGATCTCCAGGACATACTGCCCTTCCCATTGCACATCCGATGCCAGCACTCAGGAGAGAGCTGCACCATCCTCAGGCACAGCACAGATTCACCCAAATCCCACCATCAGCCTGTCCCTCTCCAAATCCCCTTGCAAAAGCAACACATAACCCAACAGGATGAAGGCTTTTCAGACGTGCTCTCAGCCCTGTACGTGGAATCAGCCACAGCCCACCTTTCACCTTGCCAGACCCACACCTGCATCACAGGGCTAGCAGGAGAACTCCATCTCCTTGCAAGACAGCAGAGCGTTGCTGAAATTGATTTGTAATTTGTTACCCCTAAACAAGCCAGGGTGTGCCAGGAGCAGCTGGATTCACAGGCAACATCTAGGGCCAGCACCTGCCCTACAAAGAAACCCCATGGACTGTTTAAGGGACCGAGGAGGTACAGGACACAAGAGGATGGAGCTGCTGCACACCCCGATGCGTGGCTGGAGGGACACATCCTGCACCGGGAACCCCGGGTGCCTTTGGGAGGCAGCCACGCATTAGCACTGCCAAACACCAAGGCTCAGACAAATCAATTCTTCACCAGGGCTAATCAAGGTGACACATGAGGATTTCTGCTGAATATTCAGATAGCAGAGCAGGTTAAGCTGCCTGAAGCCCTGAGATATCGCTGCCAAGGCCAAAGCCCATGCCCAACCCTTCTCACCCCCCCAAGAGACAGCTAATGGCTTAACACACATTTGCTATCTTGCACCAAAAAAATAAAATGTATATAAAATCTGTGCAGATGTTAGCAACTGCTAGCATCTTCGGAGATTTGCAGCATTTGTGCGGTAAGTGGATTTCAATTAAAGCCATCTATAAAGCGAGAGGGCCCCTCTTTCTGTCTAAACCACAGCGCACATCAGGAGGAGCAGAAAATGTATTTTTAAGCAATATACCTCAGATGGTGGACAGCAGCATCCGCTTACATGAGGGGGAAAACAAATTAATTGATGCAGGTCAAACCAGAGCAAGCCTCTCAATTATTCTACAGTAATTACCCTAATAAAAATTTAAACACACATAAGGCAACTCAGTAGGTTTTAGCCTCAATATTAACTACATGAAAAACTTGTCTTCTACAGCTGCACAAGGAAAAAAATTGCAATCGGTGACTGATACTCAGACCCCCGGACAGGTCTCCTTTCCCACAAACAGACATTTGGGGCACACACGATAATACATTGCCAGTACACAGGAAAATTCCCAGCTTCTGTACAAACACAGCTGTCACTTGAGGAAAATAAAATCCGCTCATAACACAATACATCTCCAGTCCACACACCGACTTCTCCCTTACAAATTCACTGGTGTGCATCCTAAGTAACATGAGTTCCCCATCCAACATCCTCTGAGGTTGAGAAATATTTTCATTCCCATTTCTAACAGTGGGAATGTGTTAAAAGAGCTAACTTTCTGGAAGATACTTTATCAAAGCAAAATGCGTGTGGAGTGAAACCAAAAGTGTTGGCTAATTTGGGCTGAATACAGTAAATAGCCTCAGCCAGGAAAAGTGAAGAGCTGAAAGAGTAATCAAACATTTCCTCTCGGTGTTTGCTAAATTAGGTGGTTCGAAATGGTGTTTTAACTTCAGCAATTCTCCATATGTCAGCGTAAATGAGCATTAAAAAAATATATATAAACAGTAAAATGGAGCAACACATCTTATTTTCATATCTTGGGAAAAAATAACAATGAGAAATGTACCTAGGGTCCACCAACTGTGCTGGGGCTTGTTTTTCTCAGACTGTTCAACAGAAATTGAAAATAATTGACCAAGCACTAGAGAAGAGGATGCCTTGAGGCCCCCAGAGCACACCACCCGTCCCCATGCCAGCCCCTGCCCCAGGACCTTCGCAGCCTGGTGAGCTGCACCGCGGTGACCCACACTCCCAGGAAATGACACCCTGAGTAAGGCGTCCTTGCTGACAACAAAATTAGGAGCCTCACATTGTAATTTCCCCATGGCCAAAGCAGTGGGACCACGCTGCAAAGTCGTTCCCTGCTCCACAGCCACCAACATCCCTGTCTGTCCCTAAAGCAAGGGCTTGCACCACGCAGGAGGGAAGCCTGTCCCGGTGCTTCTGCTCTTCCCAGGGATGAGCAGAGCTGCAAAGGCTCAGAGGACAGGATTTTTTTAGGAGTTCTTAACCACACCTCATCCATGCACTTCCACTTCTTCATGGGCCTGTTCTTCTCTCCTGCTGCGTGGCCACAGTTCCTCAGGAGCTAGGCTTCAATAGGCAAAACACAAATATAGAAATCTTCAGCAGATTTGGGTGATGGTTTTTGCAGTACCTCTGCCTGGAGGAATGCACCCCTAAACCTCCTGATTCAGGTTATGTTTGGTGATTCTCAGGTCAGATACTAGGGGAAAAGATAGGATTGGGAAGAGGGGGGCTAAATTCAGAGAAGGACAAAGCACTGGTGCCACCCTCCTTTCCCCAAGATCTAAGCATTGGCATGTTCCTGCAGGCACAGGAGGCCTCAATCCCTCCAGACCTGGGCTCATTTCTGCCAGAACAGGGTCCTTGCTCCCAGCACACCAGAGTGGGGATATGTGGATCTCAATTCCTCCTCTTGGAGCTGCGTCACACACTGCAGATGAACGTGTGCCAAGCAGGACAGAGAAGGCAGGTGCCCAAAATGCCCGTGAGGGGCCCTGCCCTCTCCCTGCTGCAACTGCTGCTCCCTGAATTCATATGGAGGGAGGACAGCTGCTCCACCAAAGGGATTCAAAATGCCTGGCAGCCCGGTGGTTAGCGTGCTCATTAAAAATACAACACTGCTTTTGATTCCTGTCCTGGAATCAACCAGAGCTTAGCTCTGAAGGTTGCTCTCCTAAATCCAAAAGCTCCAAGCGCGATGCAGCAAGGAGCTCTTGGACAAGTTGTGCCTCTTCACTTGGAGCTGTTTCACTTCATTAAACACACTTAAACACCCGCGGATGGCATCAGGGAGGCTACCAAAGCAAGCAGTTACGGTTTCATGCCTACAGCAGGACACACATACTCCTTTTTATCAGATGTACCACTCAGCTAAACACTAAGTCAGATCAGGTGAAGAAGTGCACTTAAAACAGCACAAAATGTTTTTATTTTGTTACTCTAAAACTCAAAACCTTCAGCTGCCCATTTTGGTCACCCAAAACAATAACTGCCCCTCATCTCCCAGCTGGTCCCAGAGCAGGGAAAGGGCATTCTGCTCCATCACTTCCCATCAGCACCAACCCTGGAGATAGAATGGAGGCGCATCATGCAGAGGCACACTACAACACACAGGCGGATCACCCCAGTAGCTGCCCAGTTGCAAACTGGTGCCCATCAGCTGCACAGGGATCACTTATCAAAGGGAAATGAGTTGAGCATCAACATAGCAATGACATATTTCCTCATTAGCCAGTGGCTGGTGAACACGTGCAGATGGGGATGTGTAGCTGATGGACCAACATGTCATGGGAAAAGCCATTTCATGCCTGTTGGAAGCTCCGCTTGCACGAGATGAAGGCGATGCTGCCACACAACCGGCACACAGCACACACTGCTCCTGGTGAAGTCGTTGCTGCCCTCAGGCAGCCCGGTTCTCTCTGGTACATGCACATCTCCCCAGGGTGTGTTTTATACCTCTCCTCAGTGCCTAAATCCATGGACATGAGTCTGCTAAGGCCCCAGTTAAAATGGGCCAATTTGGGTATTTTTCATGTTATGTAAGAATTTGTAAATTCCCAACAGACGACAGGTGAGAGCAGCAGGGCTGGTAGGAGAGGTGATGTTTCCTCTTAGGCCCTCTGGGAAAACAGAGACACTTTCAGGAATTCTTTTGCTATTAGATGATTGCTTGAAAATAATAACAATAATAATGTTCTTTGCAGCTGTATCATTTGGTCTAACAGCAGATTACATCTCTCAAAACACCTGCGCTGCTTAAATAGCCCCCACTGCTCAGCTCCAGCCCTGCAAATCTGTGCTTTTAGCTTGGCAGAATTACTCAAACCTCATCCCCTGCCCATCACCACCCCACAGGGATGCTCCCCACCAGCCCCGCTGCACCCGATGGTGCTGGTGATGCTTTGGGGTCACATCCCACCAACCCTTCCCGTATCACTTCCATACCATGATGTGCACAGGTGGCTGCTCCCTGCAGGAGGGGCTGGGGACCCAACGCCTTCCACGTGTGCTGTGGGGATGCACAGCCTGCCTACGTGCCCCACGCCACGACCCCTCCCGATGTGCGTTTTCTCCTGGGATTTCCCAGCTTGGTTTCCAGCAGAGCTGGACTCCAGATGCCTGTAACTAAGCCAGGGCAGTTGAGACCAGCATGGAAAAACTAAACCAGTTGAGACCAGCATGGAAAATGCTCTCGAGTTAAGGATCAAAGGCAGGAAAGGAATTCAGGGAGCACAAATGTTCCCACTGACTCCTGCAACTGCTTCCATGTGCAGAGACCCAAGCCCAGCTCCCACCTGAATCCTCTTCACAAGGCTGCAGCTCCTCACTGCTTCCCCATGCAGAGAAGCCACAACACAAACCTTCCTCACCACTGGCTGCTGTCATCTGCAGGACAAACCCAACCCTGTAAACCCCCCGCCCACACACAGCGTGGCTCCACGGAGCTCTGCGTGGAGCACCAGGAGGGATTCACTGACAGACAGGCAGGGAGAGGCAGGGTCCAGCTTCGTGCCCAGCTTCACGCCACAGAGACAAATTCTGCCAAGCTCAGCAGCCTGTGGAAGAGGCAGCTCAGTGGCAGGGAAGGGGTTAAAAAGCTGCCTCTGTCTCCAGGTACAATTCAGTTCAATTATGTCACCAGGAGAAGGAAAAAAATATCACAATGAAGTGCACCAAAATATTCATTTGCAAGGGTGCCCAAGCGGCAAGAAAGGAAAATATTGATTAGAACCAGCTGCAGATTTTCTGGGAGAACAGTTTTCTGACAGAAAATGCCAACTTGATCATATCAAAATATCCTGCTAGAATGGGTCAAACTCATAAAAATTGCATTTAGGAAAACAGCCACAATCTGTCTTCTCATTCAGCTGAAAGTGTTCTTATTTCTGAAAGCATATTTATTTTCATTAAGATTCTCACCAAAAATAAATTCTAAAAACAGAAGTATTTTGATCTACCCCAGAATGAACTATTTTCATTTGGTAGTTTCACATTTCAGCTTTCCAAACACAGATTTTGGCATCAAAAATACTTTTGCATGGTGGAAACTCCAGGTTGTGCCCTGACCCTGAATATCATTTATGAATATTTTTATGAATCCTTTTTTTACCCGAAAGGATTAATAAGAAGCTTATTTCTATAAGGCAAGTATTACAAATATTCTAATTTTTACACTGATATAATCTGTAATCATACACCTGTCTCAAGGAGGAGCAAGGCTGAGGTTAGCTCGTGTGTTTTTTACAGAAACTCTCATTTGAACATTCCCCCTTCCCCCCCTTTTTTTTTTTAGTCATTAGATACAACTCAGGCTTAAATCCTGCTCCAGAAGCCTGGAAATCCACTGGCAGAACCCAGCAGACCCAGCTGGGGATGGGTGGTGGCAAGTCAGGAACGCGCCACAGGGGCATCAGGCTCTGGGTCATTCAGCATTGCCAAAAGTAGAGCAAAAAACTGCAGGGATCTTAGCAACAACAATTAAGCAAAATACCCGAGGACCAGAGTCACAACAGCATTTTTGCATCTCGCTCCTATTGATTTCAAAGCAAGCCAGAAAGCAAATCCTTCGTGGATCCAGGCTGGTGATGTTATTTCTCACACCTGCTCTGCCCTCTTTCATTTTCCCCTCACTCCTGTCATCACGCCGTTCATTTCATTCACCATCGCCTTTGCCTTGTTCCCGCTGGTACTCTGAAGGCATTCCTTTCATTTCCATTTTTCAGACATTAAAAGCATTTATTCTGAATTCCGGTGCCTTCAGCATGTAAATCAGCCTCAGCTGTGCTCAGAAAACACCGGCCTGATCTCGTTATACGCCCGTTCATCCCGCAGGATTAAGGTGGGGAGGGAACCTCGCCAGCTCTCAAATCGCCCTGCTCATTCTCCACGCTCCAGGTTCAAAAGCTGGATGTGGAGGACGTGCCATCGGGTCCAAACCCCACTGCTCGCACCGTGTCCTCCTGCAGTCTGGTCTCAGGGGTGGCCAGCAGTGGTGGGGTCTGCACTGACTTTTTCTGGGGTACTGATAGCACTGTAGTTTAGAGGCGGCCGTGGAGTGACCAGCAGGGACGGAGATGGGCCTCCAGAGCAGAGGAGCCCCAGGGCCACCACCTCTCCTCCCTCACATGAACTCACTGTGGCAGGGTGGGAGGCTGGAGGCACTCCTTCCTCCCACCTCGGGGACACAGCTCAGCTCAAAGCACCCCTGGGGCAGGATGCAGCCAACCCACCCTGTCTTGCCCACTGGGAGCTTGATCCGGACCTGGGTGACCTCCTCCTTTCCCCCTTAGGACATGGTGCGTTTTCCTACAACTCTCCCTAAGGTTACCACCCTAGCAGGAAAGGAACCTGCATGGAGGTTCTCCTGCCGTCCCATCCCCATCAGCACTTTGCACGGGGCATCACGCCATGCACGCGCAGCCTCGGCAGCTCACCCTGCCCTGCGGCACAAACACACCTGCCACCATCTCAGCCAAAAAGCCAGGCTCTACAGCTGAGGAACCCCATGGAGCCATGCTGGGGCTGGTGAAAGATCCTCCAGAGACCCACAGGCTGAGCATCACGAGCACCCCCATCCGATCTGGGCGATGTAAGCAGCACCACGCTAAGCCCACAGCGCACTGCCGGCATTGTTCCACCAGTGCTGAGCGCGAATTCTTCATTAATGCCCGCAGCAGCCTGAGACCTGACTTAGCACGGCTCCGGGGAAGCAGACGGCACCTATGTTATGTATACAATAAACCCCACCAGCTTTTGCAGGCTTTGCCTTTCAGATTGCTCAGCACTGGTATTTCCCCTGTGCACGCACTGACACACATGAGCTGCGAGGCCCTTTGCGCCTCGTTTATCCCAGCAGCTTTGTGGGGTGATTAGGATTTCAGTAGATTTTAACTTTTATCTAAAGTGAAAATGCACCCAACCAAAATAAAATAAATAAATAACACTAAAATCCAAAATCATCAGACTGAGAGCTATCAGTAGTGATTAACAATGGGAGAAACAACAAATGAACTCCCAAAACAGATGAGCCAGGAACAATATAGGGGAGCTCTTTGAAAAGAAAGCTTTTCACCAGCTTCAGCATGGCATCAAGCCATTCCTCTGATATATCATCTCCTTTTTCTGACACACACAACACCCTGGTGTAAGGTCTATTTCCACTAGCAACCAAACTTTTTGGATTGAAAATAAAGCAAGATAATCTACTGTAAACGTGATCGGAACAGAGCAGCAGAAGCTGCTGGAGGCTGCGGGTGATGCCCACGCCTCCCCCAGGGGAGGACCTGGGTGCATGGGTATGGTTTCACCACCAGCCCACCCACTTCACCTGCAGCACTTTGCAGCACTACCCAGGAACCAGCATTAGCTCCTCTCCCCCAAGCAGGCAGACAACCTGGAGAGACATTAATTGCCTCGCCCAGGGTCATGTAATGAAGCCAGTGGAAAGCTGACAGAAGGAGCCAGAGGACACTTGGCTCCTTTCCCTGCATTTCTCCCATGAGATCAGGCCACCTCAGTTCCTCCCAGCCCATGCTGCATCCACTCCAGCCCCCCCAGCTCGGTTTCCTCCCTGGGAGGGATGTGGGGATGCAGCCCTGCTCTGCAAAGCGCTGAAGCATGCGCCTGGAGCTGGGCTTGTGCTCAACAGGGAGCCACCAAAGGAGTTGTTCAAGTGCAAAGGCTTCCCAGAATACAGAGATAAAGGTTAATGCAGTATTTAACCACTGCAAGGTCTCACGCACCCTGAGAACAATAGGGATCTGCTCAGCTCCTGTGTCCCTTCCCTCCCTGGACACGCGGTGAAGCTGCCCAGACAAGGCAGAGCTCACCAGTTCCAGTGGGAGCCTTCAAACCAGGCAAAAATCAGAAACCCCCAGCCTGGATCCTGCACCCATCTCCAAGCTCCCTCTGCTGTTCCCAAGTGCATGTTGCAGTCCCTCATTCCTGTTACTTCTCCATCCACAGCAAGCCCATGGCAGAAACGATGTCCTACTGCCACCAGAATCCTCCCACCTAGGTGGGTCTATCAGCGAAATCAGAGACAGATGCACCAGAAGGAAGCCGAGCACCAAGTACCTTTGGGGACATTATCTAGGATGCAGGTGATGAAATGAGAAAAAGCAACAACACCTGAGATCAAATGGGAGGTCACCACCCTGCCTGCAAAGGGCTCAAACCTTAAGCTCAAAACCAGGAAAAGCAGCTGCATTAAGTAAGTGCCTGAGCTGCAGGTGGCTGTCCCACCTCTGGTTCCTCTCTGCTTCTCCCAGGGCACAGCCCATCCTTTCTCGTACTCTCGTGGTAATACTGTCATCTGCAAAACCCTCCAGCAAATGCTCAGGGATAGCATGAGCCCTAGTTCTTCTCCCACCGGTCCTTGGCCTTAACCCATCCCCATGACTTGTAGCGACCACCCTGGCTAATAGTAGAAGGAGCAATAACTCTCCAAGGTCCACTGCAGCCTTCAGTAAAGACTCAGCAGAAAATGAACTATATCAGAATATCCTGAATTCCTGCAGTTTTCCAGACTAGAGTTTAATTCACCCAAGCTTGACCCAAATGACACACATTATCCCTAACCGTTTTGCAATCCACCACACACTTGGACCAGTCTCATAAAATTCCATCTCTTTTTAGAAGAAAGAATGCAGCTAGCATGGCCTAAATACAAATAACTGTTCACTTGGGTCAAGAGTCTCCCGAGTGGGTTGCAACTGCATCTTTGTACACGGAGAGGCACGAAAGGAAGGCACGAGCTCCGGTCGTGGGGGAGAGCAAAGGCAGCAAAGCCCTGCTGCACAGTGCTCCCCGGCCACGCAGACTTCTGCCAGCATCTGCCTGAACTGGTAACTGATTCATCTCCATCTCCAGAGGATTTTTCTGGTAAGTGCTGCAGATCCACCTTGGGATGACAGAGCAACATGAGAAGAAAACCAATCTCATCACTTCTATCATTTTTTCTACCAAACTAATAATAATAATAATAATTTCAGGACTGGGAAATCAGAATCAAAAGTAAAGATGATCTAACTTTTTATACAGAGATTTTTTTTAAAACAGTTTTCTGCAGACCAATGTTCAGCCACCATGGGCTGATGCCCGTGGATTTATTGGTGAAACTTATGATCCAGCAAGGATCCAACCACCAAAAGAGAAGGAAGCACAATCAATTCCGAGTCTCAGGACAAGAAGCAGGCGTCAGTAGGATTCAAAGGCGTTAAAGTCAGTAAGCCAGAGAGAAAGAAGCATGAAATAAATACACGTTCCTTCTAATCCCCAGCTCCTTTGTCTGGAGGACACCAAGCACGGTGCTGAGAACTAAAGGCCGTGACTCCCGAAGGACGACGGGGGCACTTTACCAGGCAGCGCCCACCCGAAGCACCCCACATCTGTGCACGAGGGAAAGAGCAGCGGCTGCCACCCCCCTGCCAAAACCTGCCTCCCTTTTGGCCAGCACTGACACTGGAGACAACATCCCAATGCAGCTGTGATAATGAATAAAACCATCCCTGTCCTCCCACAGCCTCCGAGAGGCCAGCCTCAGCCTCATGACCCACTGTGGCATGGCCACAAACCTAGGGCAAGGAGAAAAAGAGAGGAACAACCCCCAGAATTGTTTTTCAGCCCGAGAGGCAAATCTTCCAGTTTCTCAGATGTTATTCCTCACATGTTGTGTATATATAGATGCATGCATATGCACACAGACAGCGCTTTTCTGCATCAGCCCGTTGTCAGTTGGCACCTGGGGGAAGCAGGAGGTTTGCTCTGTTGAGTCATCCCTGCCTTCAGCAAGAGCACGGAGCTCAGCAAGAGCCGGATGGGCTGAGCTGCGCACAGAAAGCGCTTCCTTTGCAAAGGCCTCCTCCTCCTGAAAACCCATTTAGAAATTCCTAAAAAGATCTGTTTGCTACAGGGAAGGAAATTTGAGGTCACAGAGAGAGAACCATGGTTATCAGAAAGGCAGGGACAGGCCAGGCTCAGCCAGCAAGGGCACACTCTCGGGGGAACCATGCCAGCACCGCGTTGATACTGCGAGCTGTTTGCCATGGTCCGTAAGAGCAGAGCGCTGGTGGGAGATGCTGGCAGGAGGCAGAGCTGGGGCCAACTGAGAAATAAGAACCAGAGCACCTGGCTAGAGAAATGGCCTCAGACATCCCAGCTAATTAGCCCCTTAGCATATTTTGTTTATCCCTTGCAGCAGGAGCGAGTTAAAATGAATCTGTACCTAACCAGCAACTTGGAGCCTTCAGCACAG